>NW_021236236.1:0-1456 GCF_002162155.2 Triticum dicoccoides | reverse complement strand
GACGCGATAGAGGAACGAGAAGCAAATCGCAGCAAACGTACTGCCGAAGCCTCCCCCGAAGCTACCCCGCCATCTCAGCGCAGAAGCAGCGTGGCTTCCACCGAGCTGCTTCAGCCGGAGCATGCCTTGACGGCTCCTGCCAGCTATCCCGTGGATGCTATAACGGAGTCTCAAAATTGCCACCTTATGACGCAATGGATGAATTTGAAGGTCAAGGCGGCTGTTGGCTCTGTTTTTCCTACTGAACCCGGCGCAACTTTTCACTGCCGGCCGATTCCAGAAGGATATGCTAGGGTGATGGTGGATGAGATAACGGAGGGATTTGAGGACCTCCAGCTTGACCACCCTACCGGTGAAGGGGAGACTCGGCTGGGGTCTGCTCTGAAGACTCCATGCCTATGGCGGAAGGAGCTCATCAACCTTCCGAACTGGACGCCACCGCCTCCTCCTCCTCCTCCGGCGAGTCAGGGCACTTCGCCTCCACCGCCTCCTCCTCCGGCGAGTGACGGTCAGGGCCCTCGGCCGGCTCCTTCTCCGGCGCGCGGCGGCACTCCGCCTCCTTCTCCGCCTGCGCCGACGCGCCCGAGCAGCCAGCCTCCTCCTTCTCCGCCTCGTCAGCAAGGGCGGAAGAGACCTGCCGCCGCTCCAGCTGCTCCGGCGCGTCGTAGTCCTTCTCCTCCGCCTCTTAAGCAAGTAAAGAAGACAACCGCTATGTCTGCTCGGTCGGCGTCTAGCAGTACAACCAGAGGCGGGAGGACATACAGATTCGGTCCTTCTCTGAAGACTCCAGAGAAGTTACCATACGAGAGGACCCAGGAGGAGAACACCGAGATCGCGCGAGAAGAAGTGAAGAAATTCTTTGAAGGGGTGAAAGCAAAGAAACATCCACCTCCGGAGGAGAAGGTAGATCGGGTGAAAGTGAAGCGCACTCTGGCTGCCCTGACAAAACCACCGAAGTCTGATTCGCCGAAAGGAAACTATGACTGCATTATTGGAAAGGAATTTGCCGAAGCGGAGCGGTCGGGAAGTACTGTCAGTGATCAAAGGCTGAAAGAACGACGAGCTGGGAAACAAATTGCCCAGCTCGGCGAACAAGCGAAGCAATCGTGCCCCCCGCTCAAGGTGCCTAGCCACAACGTCTCTAATGATCCGAGGATGGTGCCCGGTTATAGCAATCTTGCAGATTACCTGCCCGATGAAGTACATTATGGACCCATGGAGATGCAGATACAAAGATACGAGTACGGGAAGCCTCTCGTCAAAGATGAAAGATCTCTATCAACGATGATGCGAAGATTGCATGATTGGTACTTGAAAATCTGCAGAGACTCTGGGGGGAGGAGTACTTTGTATTTGAAAGTTAAAAAGGAGCATGACCTCGTTGGAATTGATCTGTTGCCTATTCCATTTGAGGAGTTCTATCAGTTTTTCAATCAATTGGCCCTCGATAAAGCAA
>NW_021236235.1:0-1014 GCF_002162155.2 Triticum dicoccoides | reverse complement strand
CGTCGTTGTAAGGGAGGAGGTCATTATGCGAGAGAATGCAAATCTCCGCGTGTGATGATTGCTACCGCGGATGGTGGATATGAGTCCGCTAGTGACTATGATGAGGAGACTTTGGCTCTTATTACACGTGAAGAACATGGTGGAGATGATTCTGATCATGAGACGCAATACATGGCTCCTGAAGACGCTGACAGGTATGAATGTTTAGTTGCTCAACGTGTTTTGAGTGTGCAGGTCACACAAGCTGAGCAAAATCAGAGGCACAATTTGTTCCATACCAAGGGAGTTGTGAAAGAACGTTATGTGCGCGTCATCATAGATGGAGGGAGCTGCAACAACTTGGCTAGCATGGAGATGGTGGAGAAGCTTTCTCTCACCACAAGACCACATCCACATCCTTACTACATCCAATGGTTCAACAACAGCGGCAAGGTTAAGGTAACACGTACTGTTCATGTGCATTTTAGTATCTCTACATATACTGATTATGTTGATTGTGATGTGGTACCTATGCAAGCATGTTCCTTATTACTTGGTAGACCATGGCAATTTGATAAAAATTCTGTACACCATGGTAGAAACAATCACTATACTCTTGTTCATAAGGATAAAAATATTACTTTGCTACCTATGACTCCTGATTCCATTTTGAAAGATGATATTAATAGAGCTAATAAAGCAAAACAGGAGACGAATAAGAGTGAAAATCAGAATGTGGCAAAAGAATTTGAGCAGCAAATGAAGCCTAATAATAAACCATCTAGTGTTGCTTCTGAAATTAAATTGAAAAGTGCATGTTTATTTGCCACCAAATCTGATATTGATGAGCTAGATTTCAGCAAATCTGTTTGCTATGCTTTTGTGTGCAAAGAGGCATTATTTTCATTCGAGGACGTGCCTTCCTCTTTGCCTCCTGCTGTCACTAACATTTTGCAGGAGTTCGCTGACGTCTTTCCACAAGACGTGCCACCGGGATTACCGCCTATTCGAGGGATTGAGCATCAGATTGACTTA
>NW_021236234.1:0-3357 GCF_002162155.2 Triticum dicoccoides | reverse complement strand
AAAGTAGAAATCAAGTAGGAGCATCAATTGTTGATGGTTAGTAAAACCACTAGTTTCAAGAAGGGCAAGGGAAAGAAGGGATACTTCATGAAACGGCAAATCAGTTGCTGCTCTAGTGAAGAAACCCAAGGTTGAACCCAAACCCGAGACTAAGTGCTTCTGTAATGAGGGGAACGGTCACTGAAGCAGAACTACCCTAGATACTTGATAGATGAGAAGGCTGGCAAGGTTGACAGAAGTATGTATTGGACATACATTATATTAAATGTGTACTTTACTAGTACTCCTAGTAGCACCACGGTATTAAGATACCGGTTCGGTTGCTAAGTGTTAGTAACTCGAAATAAAAGAGCTATGGAATAAACAGAGACTAGCTAAAGGTGAGATGACGATGTGTGTTGGAAGTGTTTCCAAGGTTGATGTGATCAAGCATCACATGATCCCTCTACCATCGAGATTGGTGTTAAACCTAAGTAACTGTTATTTGGTGTTTGTGTTGAGCATAGACATGGTTGGATTATGTTTATCGCAATCCGCTTATTCATTTAAGGAGAATAATGGTTACTCTATTTATTTGAATAATACCTTCAATGGTCTTGCACCTAAAATGAATGGTTTATTGAATCTCGATCATAGTGATACACATGTTCATGCCAAAAGATATAAGATAGTAATGATAGTACCACATACTTGTGGCACTGCTTTTTGAGTCATATTGGTATAAAACACATGAAGAAGCTCCATGTTGATGGATCTTTGGACTCACTCGTTTTTGAAAAGATTGAGACATGCGAACCATGTCTATTGGTACATATGCATGAAGAAACTCCATATAGATGGATCATTTGGACTCACTTGATTTTGAATCACTTGAGACATGCAAATCATACCACATGGGCAAGATGACTGAAAAGCCTCGTTTTCAGTAAGATGGAACAAGAAAGCAACTTGTTGGAAGTAATACATTTTGATGTGTGCAGTCCAATGAGTGCTGAGGCACATAGTGGATATCGTTATGTTCTTACTTCACAGATGATTTGAGTAGATGCTGAATATATTTACTTGATGAAACACAGTCTGAATTATTGAAAGGTTCAAGTAATTTTAGAGTGAAGTTGAAGATCGCCGTGACAAGAGGATAAAATGTCTATGATATGATCATAGAGATGAACATCTGAGTTACAAGTTTGGCACACAATTAAGACATTGTGGAAATTGTTTCACAATTAATACCGCCTGGAACACCATAGTGTGATTGTGTGTCCGAACATCATAACTGCACCCTATTGGATATGGTGCATACCATGATGTCTCTTATCGAATTACCAATATTGTTTATGGGTTAGGCATTAGAGACAACCGCATTCACTTTAAATAGGGTACCATGCAATTCCGTTGAGACGACACCGTATGAACTATGGTTTGGAGAAACCTAAGTTGTCGTTTCTTAAAAGTTTGGGGCTGTGACGCTTATGTGAAAAGTTTTTTCTGATAAGCTCAAACCCAAAACGGATAAATGCATCTTCATAGGACTCCCAAAATAGTTGGGTATACCTCCTGTCTCAGTTCCAGAAGCAAAAGGGATTGTTTCTAGAATCAGGTCCTTTCTCGAGGAAAAGTTTCTCTCGAAAGAATTGAGTGGGAGGATGGTGGAGACTTGATGAGGTTGTTGAACCGTCACTTCAACTAGTGTGTAGCAGGGCACAAGAAGTTGTTCCTATGGCACCTACACCAATTGAAGTAGAAGCTTATGATAGTGATCATGAAGCCACGGATCAAGTCACTACCATACCTCATAGGGTGACAAGGATGCGTACTACTTTAGAGTGGTACAGTAATCCTGTCTTGAAGGTCATGTTGCTAGACAACAATGAACCTACGAGCTATGGAGAAGCGATGGTGGGCCCGGATTCCGATGAATGGCTCGAGGCCATAAAATCTGAGAAAGGATCCATGTATGAAAACAAAGTATAGACTTTGGAAGAACTACTCGATGGTCGTAAGGCTATTGAGTACAGATGGATTTTAAATAGAAGACGGACAATGATGGTAAGTGTCACCATTAAGAAGGCTGGACTTGTCGCTAAGATGTTTTCTGACAAGTTCAAGGAGTTGACTACGATGAGACTTTCTCACTCGTAGCGATGCTAAGAGTCTGTTGGAATTATATTAGCAGATACTGCATTATTTATGAAATCTTGCAGATAGGATGTCAAAAACATTGTTTCCTCGAAGAGCTTCTTGAGGAAAGGTTGTATGTGATACAACCAGAAAGTTTTGTTAATCCTAAAAGATGCTAACAAGCATGCAAAACTCTAGCAATCCTTATAAGGACTGGAGTAAGCATCTCGGAGTTGGAATATACACTTTGATGAGATGATCAAAGATTTTGGGTTTATACAAAGTTTATGAGAAACTTGTATTTCCAAAGAAGTGAGTGGGAGCACTATAGAATTTCTGATGAGTATATGTTGTTGACATATTGTTGATCAGAAATGATATAGAATTTCTAGAAAGCATATAGGGTATTTGAAAAGTGTTTTTCAATGGAAAACCTGGCTTAAGCTACTTGAACATTGAGCATCAAGATCTATAAGGATAGGTCAAAAACGCTTAATAATACTTTCAAATGAATACATACCGTGACAAGATTTTTAAGAAGTTCAAAATAGATCGGTGAAGCAGGAGTTCTTGGTTGTGTTATAAGGTGTGAGTATTGAGTAAGACTCAAGACATGACCTCGGCAGAAGAGAGAGAATGGACGAAGGTCGTCCCCTATGCTTCAGACGTAGGCTCTACAGTATGCTATGCGGTGTACCGCACCTGAAGTGTGCCTTGCCATGAGTCAGTCAAGGGGTACAAGAATGATCCAGGAATGGATCACAAGACAGCGGTCAAACATATCCTTAGTAACTAGTGGACTAAGGAATTTTCTCGATTATGGAGGTGGTAAAAGAGTTCGTCGTAAAGGGTTACGCCAATGCGAACTTTGACACTAAACCGGATTATACTGAGTATTAAACCGGAATCATATATTAGAACAGTTATTTGGAATAGCTCCAAATAGAGCGCGGTAGCTTCATCTAGGAGATGACATAGAGATTTGTAAAGCACACACGGATCTAAAAGATTCAGACCCGTTGACTAGTAACCTCTCTCGCAAGCGAGATATGATCAAACCCCATGGGTGTTGGACTCGTTACAATCACATAGTGAGGTGAACTAGATTATTGACTCTAGTGCAAGTGGGAGACTATTGGAAATATGCCCTAGAGGCAATAATAAAATGGTTATTATTGTATTTCCTTGTTCATGATAATTGTCTTTTGTTCATCATATAATTGTATTAACCAGAAA
>NW_021236233.1:0-1012 GCF_002162155.2 Triticum dicoccoides | reverse complement strand
GAGTTCCACCACTGGTCGTCCCAACCGATCACCTTTGACCGTCGGGATTACTCGGCAAGTATCCGGCATGCAGGATGGGCTGCCTTGGTATTAGACCCAATAATTGACGGATACCACTTCACACGAGTCCTGGTGGACGGCGGCAACAATTTAAACCTGATATATCAGGACACAGTCCGCAAAATGGGGATAGACCCAACAAAAATTAGCCGCAGCAATACTACCTTTAAAGGAGTAACGCCAGGCCCAGAGGCCCATTGCACGGGCTCCCTACTACTAGAGGTTATATTCGGCTTTCCCGATAACTTCCGCAACGAAAATTTAACGTTCCACACTGTTCCAAAGTGGTTATCAAGCACTACTCGGACGCGAAGCTTTCGCTCGCTTTAACGCAATACCGCATTACGCTTCTCTCATGCTTAAGATGCCCGGTCCACGTGGCATCATTACACTAAATGGAAATATTGAGCGCTCCTCGCGCGGAAGACCGTGCGGCTGCCTTGGCAGCCGCACACTAAACGGCCTCACCAATTAAAGCATCTGACAGGTCGTTAAGAACACGGACGCGGTTAGACGAGTCCGGTGCAGCTATATGTAATTGATACAGGTTTGATGGCTATACCCCTATTACAATACAAGGGGCTCAACGCACACAAACAAGTGGCAATTAGGCTCAACTTTACTCATTTTGAACTGTACATGGTTTATTTAGTATAACCTACCTTTTGCACGACAACTTTTCAACTAAATTCCTCTCTTTTTCAGATGACCATCGTGCTACACCCGTCCAGAATACGGCACAACGGAGACACAGGCGCAGACATGCAGTAGGGACCCGTTCCAAGGATTCTTTTTAGATTAAGACCCTGCGTAAACCTTTTTTTACTGTCTCTTGTTGATACACATCCCTTGGATTCTCGGTACAACCGAGAAGGATGCTGACGTATTGGCATGTGGCCACGTCAGAATATTGCACGTACCTGGACACCAGGGGCTTATTACAAAGGGCACC
>NW_021236232.1:0-572 GCF_002162155.2 Triticum dicoccoides | reverse complement strand
CGGGGGTGGGGGCGGCGGGGGTGGGGGCGCGGGGGCGCGTGGGCGGCGGGGGTGGAGTCCGGCGGGGGTCGGGGCGGCGGCATCGTGGGTCTGGCGAGGGAGAGAGGGACGAAAGGGGATCTCTGGCGAGGGAGAGAGGGACGAAAGGGGATCTCTGGCGAGGGAGAGGGAGGACTTAGCTATAGGGGGAAGCTTACTAATGGCGCTCCACCTGTCGGTGCGCCATTAGAAATCTTTTTTTAGATAGCAATGGCGCACCCACCGCCGGTGCGCCATTAGAAATCTTTTTTTAGATAGCAATGGCGCACCACCAGGCTGGTGCACCATTAGTATATTTATTATTATTATTTTTTAATAAATGAATATGAATATGAAACAGTAATATTTTTTATAAAAACAGTAATAATTGTTGTTTAACAACAATTGTAGTCTACAATTTTTTATAATTATTTTTTAGAAAATGAATATGAATATGAAACAGTAATAATATTTTATAAAAACAGTAATAATTTTTTAAAAAATATCATCAAATTTGTTATTTGAAAATATCATCGGCGGCAGCGGTGGAGCGG
>NW_021236231.1:0-9209 GCF_002162155.2 Triticum dicoccoides | reverse complement strand
CGCCTGCGCCGCTCGCTCGCCGCGCCGCCGCCCCGTTTCCCCCGCATGCTGCGCCCCATGGCCACCTTTGCTCGCCCGCGCTCCGGCGCCCCCCCTCCTTCTCCGGCGACCGGTCGGCGCCCCATGGCCCCCCTGCCTACCCGCGCGTCGCGAGCGCCATGCCTCGCACCGCCGAGCTCCGCTGCAGCCCCGCCGCTCCCTGCCGCGCCAAAGTTGGATAAGCCCTAGTTATTCTTTAGAGTAGTATTTGAACATTATCCACATTGTCATTTGACTCCTGTGAAAACATCTTTGTTTTCAGATGGAACCCACGAGGCAGGTCGTGCGCCACACGACGGCCATTGGTGCCTCAGGATCACCTGCTGTGTTGGTTGAGATGATGTCCTATCTGGGTTATCGCTGGCACCCTGAGTACACCGTCTATGAGGAGTATCAGGACTTCAACCAGGAGCAGTACCGTGCCATCGTCCACCTCTACTCTCAGGAGTATGACTCCACTACCGTGCTGCACACTGCTCATAGTGTTGGAGTGACTATCGATATGGCGGTCCACGATGCTGCTTATGCTGCTCTGACACGTCTTCATGGAGAGTATCAGGAGCTGGACACCTCCCCCTTCAGGCACATTGCTATCGCATCCGATGTTGGTGCGGAGGGTTACTACACTGTAGCCTACTCCACTGTCACCCGAGAGCCCTTCTACCATCAGAACCTGGTTCTGCATGCTGATGGGCTGGATAGAGCTAACCGAGCTCTTCGCCACGAGTTGTACACCACCCGTCAGCACCTGTATCATGCTCTGACGCTGTTGCACCCCTCTGTCCGATCTGGTGATCTATCGCGTTCTGCGATCTACCCTGCCAGGACCGTGATGCCCCAGGGCGTCGGCTGGCCAGATGTGGGAGGCTACTCTCCTGCACTTGGTCCTCTCCTGCCACCTGCGCATCGGGTTCCGCACCAGAGTATCCGCGGACCCCAGGCTACTCGCGTGGAGGTCTTCCCTTCGTGTCACTACCAGCTGTCGGGCTACACCTACCTCCGCAGTACCGCGTGGGACTGATGTAGACTTGCTTGTTAGTGTTAGATGCATTCGCCGCGAGCCTGTGTGCCGCCTATGATATCTTAGTCTATGTACCGAACTCTGTGTACCGAACTCTATGCATGATCTCTTTTGTAAGATATGCCGACTACTATGTAGTATCTATCGTGCTGCTTTCGTTGTGCATGTTTCATCATGAATGATTCTTGTCTTTGCAAATTTCTCAATGCTGAACTACCCCTGTTATATATTAGCAGGATGGTTAGACCAGGTGGTCGTGGTCGTGGTTAGACCAGGTGGTCGTGGCCTGAGTACATGGCTGGGATGATGCAACAGTTTGAGCTGAATCGTCAGTTCATGGAGAATATTATGGCTCAGTTTCCTCGCCCCAATATGAACCAGCAGCCAACCCAAGTGACTCTGCAGGATTTCATGCGCCTCAACCCAACCGTGTACCGCAGCTCAACTCAGCCTCTTGATGCTGATGACTGGCTTCGTGACATCACCTATGAGATGGAGTCTGCTGATGTAGCCCCTGCAAGCTACGTCACCTTTGCTTCTTTCTTCCTAAAAGGACCCGCAGCTCAATGGTGGGACAGCCACAGGCGTACTTTGCCAGCTGGAACAATCATCACCTGGCCAGATTTCCAAGCTGCCTTTCGTGCTCGCTTCATTCCTCAGGGAGTCATGGACCGGAAGAAGCGTGAGTTCCGCAACCTCACCCAAGGCAACAAAACTGTGGAAGCTTATCAGCGGGAGTTTCTGGATCTGTCCCGCTATGCTGAAGAAGACATTGCAACTGATGCATGCAGACAGGAGAAGTTCCGTGATGGCCTTCAAGCTGATATCAAGCTCGCACTTCTAATGCATGACTTTGCTGATTTCGCCACCCTGGTGAACAAGGCCATCAATGTCGAAACTGGTCTGCAGGAATACCAGAGCTCTCACAGGCACAACCATGACACGGGCTCATCTTCGGGCCCATCCTCGCAGAAGCGTAAGATATGGATTCCCAATAGCATGTACCAGCCAACTGCACCTGTCCCAAGGCAGTCCTATGTTGCACCTTGTCTGCCTGCTCCACCAACTAGGCAACCAAGGCTTCCAGCTCCACCACCCCAAGCTCATGTTCCCACTCCCAATAATGGTCTGTGCTACAAGTGTGGCCAACCTGGTCACCTTGCCAGGAACTGCTATCAGAATCAGAACCAGAATCAACTGGCCCTCCCCACAACTGGCCGTGGAAGCAACCAGCCTCGCAACAACAATGCCAAGTCTTATGATCGTGTTCACGCCAACCACGTTGATCTCAATGAAGTTCTAGACCAGCCTGCTACCGTGATGGGTACACTCCTCGTAAACTCAGTACCTGCATCTGTTTTATTCGATTCAGGAGCATCGCATTCATTCATGTCAGAAGATTTTGCATACAAGCATGACGTTAAATGTGTGGAGATGAACACTTCAGTATTGGTAAAAAAACCCGTGGGACAATGCCAAACCTCACTGGTTGGCATCGATGTCCCCATGGAAATCAAAGGGCTGGAATTCTATGCATCTCCCATTATCCTGAAGTCGTCTAACATCGACCTCATTCTGGGAATGGATTGGTTGAAAGCGCATATTGCTTCTATAGTTTGCGCCACTAAGGTCGTCCATCTGCTACACCCTTCTGACGAAATAATAGCTTACCAAGCTCATCTAGTTCAGAACGCCGAGGCACGGCTTTATGCCTTGAATGCGTTGAACGCTGCACCACTCGAGGGCATTGAAAACATTCCCGTCGTTCGTGAATTCCAAGATGTCTTTCTAGAAGAACTTCCAGGGATTCCCCCTGCTAGAGCTGTCGAATTCATCATCGACTTGAAACCCGACACCACCCCTATAGCTAAACGACCCTACAAGATGCCGCCGCATGAACTTATTGAGCTTAAGGAGGAAATCGACAAATCTCTTGTCAAAGGTTTCATTCGCCCAAGTTGCTCTCCTTGGGGAGCACCTTCTCTCTTTGTTAAGAAGAAGGATGGGACAAACCGATTAGTCCAAGACTACCGTCCTATAAACCAAGCTACCATTCAGAATAAATATCCTCTTTCTCGGATCAATGATCTTTATGATCAACTGGCTGGCTCATCAGTGTTCTCCAAACTCGACTTGAGGTTGGGTTACCACCAGATCCGTGTTCATGAAGAGGACATCCCAAAAACCGCCTTCGTGACTCGGTATGGATCATACGAGTACACCGTCATGTCATTCGGCTTAACGAATGCTCCCGCCACCTTCTCCTGTCTGATGAACTATATATTCATGGATTACTCGACAAGTTCGTCGTGGTTTACTTGGACGATATCCTTGTATTTTCCAAGAACAAGGAAGAGCATGCTGAACATCTTCGTCTTGTGCTAGAAAAGCTTCGAGAGCATCAATTGTATGCTAAGTATTCCAAGTGTGAATTCTGGCTCCCCGAAGTAACCTATCTTGGGCATGTCATCTCCAAGGATGGTATTGCCATCAACCCTGAACGAGTTCAGGCTATTCTCGATTGGACTCCTCCGAAGAATGTCAAGCAAGTCCGAAGTTTTCTCGGTCTCGCCAGCTATTGCCGTCGATTCGTCGAGAACTTCTCCAAGATTGCCAGACCTCAGACTAATCTATTGCATAAGGGTGTCACCTCAGACTAAGCTATTGCCGTCGATTCGTCGAGAACTTCTCCAAGTGACTGTTGATGTACTAATGCACACCAGTTCTGAATAAATAGATGGACTTTTTCTTCTTTCTGCTCTTCAATATTTTCTTCTTCTGGAAGAGGCTAGCAGTCTTAACATCATGCTGGTCTGAGGGAAAAAAGGCATTTACTCTATTGGTTACATGATTTTTTGTAAATAAAAATAGCAAATGAGCCTACTGCAGCAGGAATCCAGATTCTTATTCTGAATATTGTCATTGAGAGAAACAAAAGGCTTGTTTTTGTGACAATAATTTATTCAATGAAAAGAGTACATGAGGCCCGGGTGGAGTAATATAAGTTAATTTGTCACGGATAGGGACTCTTGGATGTCAAAAACACCGTTAGAGTTAGAGTCATCGGGGAAAAACACTTGAGAGTGCTTACCACAGTTATAATTAGGATGCGACGTCTTTTATTACCAGCATTGAGTTATCTATTTTCTTCCAACTAAATATCTACTCTCCATAACTGCAGCTTCAAACAACAGAGTGCACATAGAATTAGAAGTAGAAGGGCCCATGCTTAATTCATGCCTTTCCAATGTTCATATAGAAAATATTCGTTCTGTCATGGATTTGCGCCTACATAAATTATTTAAGAAAAATTACGATGATTGCGGTTGTGAAATTGTGATGTCCAAGTGAATGAGAAGAAGAGAGTAAGAGGGTGAGATGGAGAACAGAGTAGGTGAGAGTTGAGGCAATTCTCATTTCGTCAATAAGTAACGGAGTATGTGAGATTCACGTGCCCCTGGTAAACACACACACTCTTACAAGTGAGACCCTTGAGTCCAAAAACTCAGTGCACTAGATGATCTTCTTACGGATCATTCCTATGTTGTCTCTTTCTAGCTGTTAGGCCCTTCGTCATCGGTATCCTAGTACTCCTCTGCTCCTTATTCCCCTGGACTGGGATCTTGTTCGCCACCATAGCCATGGTAGAGAGCACAGCCTGACACGGACATTGCTCCATTTGGCTTCCTCAAAGTTATCATTATGGATATTGTCATGTCTACAAGAAGCAATCGCTTGGCAATTTGTTGCTTCAAAAACATCTTCTGGAATTATATGGGATTAGAGGTGTTCTGGTTGCATGGCAGGTGTTCTCCCGAAAGCTAGATTGGTCACTGAAATTCCTAGTTCCAGTTCCATCAGCATACCCTGCCAAAAGGTGAGCTCACATCGCTGTGGTTTTAGAGCTCTTTTTCCTTTCACCTTTTTGACTCTCACATTTTTGTTTTCCTCCAATATCTTAGATGGAATGAAGCTAAAGGCGGAAGCAAATCTGAATGCATATCACACTCACTTTGACATCCTAATTAAGGCAGGGGTATATATAAGACTTCTACACATCTGAACCCCTGTTGGCTCTTCTTATGAAACAAATACATTGTGAGCATGGGTTATGTGTTGAGAAGGTCATTCAGGAATCGTCAATCATGACATTTTTATTATGTGAGTAGACTGCAAAATGAAACGACCATTCGACTTGCATGTTTAGTTTCCAATCTCTTTCCAGGGAAATGTCATGTGAAAAATGGTCAAAGAAAACTCACAATTAAAGAATATATATCAGCTTCTAAACGAGCGAGTGGTTGAACGTCAAACACATCTGCAAACAGGCAAAGCCTGTATGATCCAACTAACCAACCTTCATGTAGTTATGCATGTCATAAATTCTGGTCATACGCCATCATAAGATTGGGAAGTAAGAACAGACAGTTTTCCAAGCTCATTGCATAATGAAAGATGCATGAAATGGATAGACTAATTTTTAGCGTATCATAGCAAAGAAACCTGCACAAAATGGGACATTATTCATAGTAAGTGACTGTCGTTGTACGAATGCACATCAGTTCGGAATAAAATGGTCTTTTTCTTCTCTCTGCTCTTCAGTGTTTTCTTCACTTGCAAGGACGTAGCAGTCAACATCATCATGGAATAAGGAAATAAGTGACACTTACTCCATTTGTTACATCAGTTGCTGCAGAAACTCCTAATGGAGTTAACTGAACCAAAAGTACAGCTTCAAGGACTGATGAGTAAAAAAATGCTTGGCATTGGCTTGACTAGCGTTTGGTCGGAAAAAATAAGAAAAACATGGAGGGTATATGTGCCCAGTTACTGCCCACCAGTCGCATAGTTTGCATGATCACCATGACATGGTTGCAATGTGCCCACCATCAGCTGCAATGAAGACTGCTTCCGGTGCACCAAAAAGCATCACTGCTAATATCTGATAGTTCGGTGGCTGAAAAACGGGTCGAAAACACGCTGGACTCAGCTGCACAGAGTGGCAATGCAGAACACAGATGACAATGTAAACGGAACAGTCTAACGTAAACTAGTATACAGCTACCGATACAGGCTGTAAAGAAACACATAATACTACTCCCTCTGTTCCATAATCATAGTACTCGGCCGGCCAGTGAAGTGGTACTTACTCAACACTTCTGACATAGCAATGTACACATTGTCAGAGGAGTGATGACAATGGAACCAAGTAAATGAGTTACAGTAAGAATGAAACAACGAAGCAGGTAAAGGAATCGCAGTTCCTCAAATAACACGTGCTGTGAACAAGTTAGGTCAATGTTTACTGAACTAACAAAATGACGCTGGAACTAGCATCATATCTCACAATTATGAGAGTAAACTGAAATTCATTCTGCCCCCAAGATCCGTAAAGACTACTTGTTACTTGTTGGCATCAGGGAATGCTTGCGGATCTTGAGTTCTGCAGTTATCAGCGATGTCAACCCACTGCAATCAATGCTGAATGTTGAGCCCCAGTTTAAATCAGTCTGCAACTACGCCTTGTGACCATGTTCCTGCCACTTCATCTTCCTCAATCAATCAAGGCATCATTCCACAGACTTGTCAAAGAGGACCACATATATTTCAGACATTGACTGGTGACGAAATAATTAATAACACGATTAATTTCGAGATTAGCAGTCATATTGATCTAGTATGATCATGGTTTGCTAACAGCTTCAGTAAACAAACAACATGTGCTACCTAAGCTAGCCAATGCACAAGCATGAGCATGCTGAAATAGCATTACTTGGCATCGGTGGTGATAAAGGCAAGGCGCAATATGCAACAAGATAAATAAATAAATATTTTTGGCCAAATAAAAATATATAATAAATAAAATTCGTATTTAAGCATGAGTGTACAGAGGCGAGTCCTATAGCTGGCTTGTACACATGATATAGGGTTAAGATTAGCCTGCTGTAAGACCGTACATGACTTAGGACATGCATTTAGCAGCGCAGCTTGGTGAAAACAACTAGTCAGATTAGCAAAGTTACTAGGGGCAGTATCGACATGCAGCTGCTAATGTTCACGTGCTTACTAGAGGCAGTATCGACACGTATATAATTTAATACACTTCATATAAGTTGCTAGTTACACAAGCTAGAGTAGTGGATGCTAATTAAGCTACCAACAGAGCAGACGCTTCAGGTTAGTCAGTTGAACAAACAGGTTATGGTCTCACGTTAACTAGCTGCTAGTACAGGCATTGCAGAGAAACAGGGCTCTCGGCCAGCACCTTCCCACGGTGATGGACTTTGTGGAGCATTACAAACGATATTGTAAAAATAGAGCACTGACTGACTAGAGGAGGATGCAAAGATAATAAATCCCCAAAATTATCCTTCCTAGTTTCTGTATGTTTCTGTATGCAAAACCATCAACGAAGTCTGAATTCGCCTAATCAGAAGTAATCAAACTACAATTCTCAATGACACCGTCAGTAAGTTCTACTGCTACTTTACCCGGAGTGAAACTAAAGTCAGATGTAAACAGCAGCATCCCACTGCTAAAATAACAAATGGAAGAGATATCACCATTCAATAAACCTACAACAGCCAAAGCAAAACTACGTTCTCCAACTATATTGCTGTACATCTGAGTTTCTTCCTCACCTTGGCACCAAATCTTCTACTTGCAAATTAAATCAACACCTGCTGGACAGGAAAACGGGCACCTGCTGTAAAGGGGAGCCAAACTGCAGGATCAAATTAACACCTGCTGCGCATCTAGAACAGCCATTCAGTTAAAATCTACAACAGCCAAGCGAAACTGACCTCACCACGCGCCGAAAGGGTTTCCTTCTGCGCCCAGACATTTTGCTCATGAACATACATCAGTAGCTGCAATGCACATCTCTCACAGGGCAGGAGCAGGGGAAGCAGTAAACACCTACTTTGCAAATTAAACAGCTGATATGCGGAGGATTCCATGTGCTCTGAGGATGCTTGGAATCAGGGTAACCATATAGCTTCACAATCTACCTTCACCTCATGTAGGACCTGCAACACTACCAAAGCGAACATCACTAGCTGTGCATCTTCCACAGGTGTGGACAGCAGCAGAAGCTGAGAACATGTTACTAATCGTTATGTTTGTTTTATACTTGCACAGGAGTAGCAAAATGTCAGATAAATTTCACCCCACCATAGCTTAGCAATATATGCCAACCAAAGCCAACCTGGAGTACTAGTTTGGTTTCTCCCCAGTCACCAAGTCTTCCCTATAAGAGAAGGAGACACAGGAACACAATCCAGACCAGCAGCTCATCCCATCTAGGGAAGCCAATTTTACAGTTTAAAGCAAGTATCTGAACAAGTTACAGGCCAACCTCTGAACTAAGTAATCCTTGAGAACAAGTTACAGCATCTTCCCGCAGTCTAGACTAGGAGTGCTGGAAAATTTCTCAACAAGTTGTACCATCATTCAATCAGTATTGAAGCAGATAAAACTGGACGCCAGTTTACAAGTTGAAAGGCAAATATCATCTCAACAAAATAACAACGGCTAAAACTAGATAGATAGATAGATAGATAGATAGATAATAATTTCACATTACAAGTATCTGAATCTGAGCAAGACACATGCCAAAGTTCAACAGAGCCGACCGACCGACTAAAATCATGACATAACCTACCACATGCATTATTTTGAAGCAAACAGAATCCGTGCCCTTTCTGCGTGGTTTCCACCCTGTTTACTCCTGCGTGGATTGCTGGAGCTCCCTGGCTGCTCGAGCGGCCCGCCTCCGCTCACGGACTAATCATGGTATTTCCTTCCATGTCTTCGGTTTAAATGTCATCACTGTATATATCACAAATGATGTCAGATTAGCAAACTTGTGCAAACTAATCTAACATGAAAATACATACACCTATGGATTAAAACAATGGAGAACAAACTTATACTATTGTACAAACGTGTTGATGTGGTGCATGGGATGGGAATGGATAGCTGCATTTGCTGGTAAAATGTGGCGAAGATAGAAAGACGTGGAGCATACCTTCATACCGAGCATCTAGCTCTTTGTACTCGATGCTGTCCAGTTGCTGCTGCAGGCAGCTCGTGAGTTTCCTTATAGCAGGACAGTGTAAAATTCTAAGCAATCCGAGGGGGGGGGGGG
>NW_021236230.1:0-1238 GCF_002162155.2 Triticum dicoccoides | reverse complement strand
GTCAGCGCTGCCCACGGCCTCCAGCATACTACAAACACAAGAAACTACTTGCAACTCCTGGACAGAGGACAAGGGTGATCAAGAAGCCGAGAGGGTCCATTGGTTTCGGGCCCAATGCGTGGTAGTAGCTGAATCATGGATCACAAACACAGAACTCAGTTCCTGAGGACGGCTGCAATGAGACAACCCACCATGTACTCCTACATGGCCTCTCACCGCTACCTTTACCAAATCGTGTTCACACACTTAGCTCACACACAGTAGGACAGGTTCACACGCCTCTGATTCATCCCCGATGAATCAGACCTGACTCAACTCTAAGTAATAGCAGGCATGACAAACAAACATGAATGAGTAGGCACATCAGGGCTCAAACAACTCCTACTCATGCTAGTGGGTTTCATCTATTTACTGTGGCAATGACAGGTTATGCAAAGGACAAAGGGGTTCAGCTACCGCAGCAAGTAACAGATGAATCGGTGTTGTCCTAATGCAGTAAAAGAGAGCAGGAGCGAGAGAGTAGGATTGTATCGGAATGAACAAGGGGGTTTTGCTTGCCTGGCACTTCTGAAGATAACATTGAGTCTTCATCAGTGTTAACGATCACATCATTGGTATCACGTCTATCGAGAGGGGACTAATACCGGCAATACAGAAAGGAACACAATCAATGCAATGCACAATATGATGCATGCTCATGACATGACAATATGAATGTGTTTTGAGCTAATGCAACTAGCAACAGATTAAATGAAGTTGGTTTGAATATAAGATTCAAATTCAAACTCCATATGTGATTATTCAAATGCCATTTAGTTGATTTGTGCTAAACAGCACCTATAAGTTGTTCTAACATGCATGACAATGGTACAGATGGATTCCTTGAATTTTTCTGATAATTTTTCATATATAAATTATTTAATTTGGAGTTACGGTTAATTTTCTATGAATTTTAGAAGTTTTAGGCATTTTCTGGAATTTCCTGAATTATAAAAAATCCAGAAAATGGTTTATTGCGTCAGCCCCACGTCACAGTGACGTCAGCAGGGTCAACGGGCTGGTCCAGGTCAAACCTGACCAGTGGGTCCCATCCGTCAGTGACTAACCTAACTAATCTAATTTAGTTAGTGGCCTGGGGCCCATTGTCAGTGTCTATTAAACTAACTAATATTTAATTAACACTAATCCTAGCCTAATTAGCCGGGCGGGCCCGCAGGTCAGTGAGAGAGAGGGGGGGG
>NW_021236229.1:0-1300 GCF_002162155.2 Triticum dicoccoides | reverse complement strand
GAGGCTTCTCGGTCCGTTTGGAGACACGAGATTGATCTTCAAAGGTGTTACTTGGAGCAGGAGGGGCAGTTGCCAATGGCTTCACTCGAGAAGCTTTTGGTGCAGCAGTGGGTTTGGAAGCCTTAGCTTTCTTCTGCTTCTATGGCTTAGAAGGAGGAGCTGGTGCATCATCAATGTCAGCATCATCATCAGTATGATCCACATTCGCACCTTGAATGGCAATGTGCGCGAGGAGGCCTTCGAAGTTGTAGAAGGGGTCAATCATGTTTTCATTGGCTTCACGGGTGCCATCTTCCCATGGAGAGGACGGACCTGGGTTGAAGTCAAGTCTGAATGCCTTCTTGTTCTTCGCAGCAGAATCTTTGACGAACTGGTAGTTGCGCTTGAATAGGTTGTCTTCGCGACACCACAACAGAGAAGAGGGGTCAGCATCCTCTGGCTGTGGTCCGCGAACCATGCACGGATAGAAGCCTTGCTCAATGGCTTCAGTCTGGGACCTGGGTTGAAGATTCTTGTATAGTATATCTCCCCAGGGTCGCTTGATGGCATTCTTCTCAGCATATTCTTCAGTGACAAAATGGTACTTGAACCATTCCTCAGCCCAGTATCTTCGAATCCATTGGATGTGATTCTTGCGTCCAGTATAGGTTTCCTCAGGGTCTGTTTTGTACAGCTCATGCAGGTCTGGAGGCAAATCCTTGGAAGTGTTCCCACGGCGCTTCCTTCCACCCTTTCTTGTTGGTTTCTTAGTAACCATGAAGCTTAACTTGAAAGGCTTCAGAACTTGCAAAGACTTCTTGCGGCTAGTCAGACAAGAACTTGCTTCGGGAGAATTTATGTGACTCTGTAAGAACTCTGCAAATGAATGCAGACTATGAGAACCAAGGGATTCTCCCACGGACATGTACTTGTGACAGCATTAGAGATGCGAGGGAAGGGGAAGAGGTCATATGCATTCTCAGAACATTTTGAAGATAAATCAGTTTGAAGACATTGACCTCATATCGCGAAGACATTCACTTATTTGATGAGAGTTGGTTCCAGATTTGTACGAATCCAAGAATAAGTACAAGTGAGGAATCTAACTTGTAGATAAGCATAAGTGAACAGACTAGGCATAGTATGAGATGCAGAAAGAGACAGATTCAACTTGGAGATGTAGAAACTACTTTTGGTAAGGAAGGATGAATCTATCAGATCAAAAAGATGGCAAAAAGTGAGTTTTAATTACCACAAGAAGAATTTCTAGACGGAGGGGGGGTTGAGGCCGAGCAGTTCAATATCTCGTGCCCTAACTTGG
>NW_021236228.1:0-4426 GCF_002162155.2 Triticum dicoccoides | reverse complement strand
GTGCGCCATTAGTATGCCAAAGGATACTAATGACGCATCATTAAACAGTGCGTCATTAGTATGCCGAAGTTACTAATGGCGCATCTTGTTGTTGTGCGCCATTAGTATGCCAAAGGATACTAATGACGCATCATTAAACAGTGCGTCATTAGTATGCCGAAGTTACTAATGGCGCACTAATGACGCATCATTAAACAGTGCGTCATTAGTATGCCGAAGTTACTAATGGCGCATCTTGTTGTTGTGCGCCATTAGTATGCCAAAGGATACTAATGACGCATCATTAAACAGTGCGTCATTAGTATGCCGAAGTTACTAATGGCGCATCTTGTTGTTGTGCGCCATTAGTATGCCAAAGGATACTAATGATGCATTATTAAACAGTGCGTCATTAGTATGCCGAAGTTACTAATGGCGCATCTTGTTGTTGTGCGCCATTAGTATGCCAAAGGATACTAATGACGCATCATTAAACAGTGCGTCATTAGTATGCCGAAGTTACTAATGCCGCATCTTGTTGTTGTGCGCCATTAGTATGCCAAAGGATACTAATGACGCATCATTAAACAGTGCGTCATTAGTATGCCGAAGTTACTAATGCCGCATCTTGTTGTTGTGCGCCATTAGTATGCCAAAACACCTGGGTATACATGGCCCTCTGGGAGGCATACTAATGGTGCACTGTTGTATATACTAATGGCGCATCTGAGGTGCGCCATTAGTATACCAGATACTAATGACGCACCAGTGGTGCGCCATTAGTAAGATGTACTAATGGCGCACCACTAATGCGCCATTAATGGCCAAATTAGGTGCGCCATTAGTAGGCCTTTTCCTAGTAGCGACTGCTGCAATTTATTTTATTTACTGGATTGGTATTTGGCTCGCCAGGAATTGAAAGGTCAGTTTGGGCAGCATCCCAGATCCCGTCGTTGTGGCAAAGCAGCCTACAGCCTATAGAGATTCGTCAGTTTGGGCGCATGGAAAGGGGTGGTCCGATGGATGGGCAAAAAAGGAGGTAAATAAATGGAGCCAAAATTCAGACACCCCAGTCAGCTCAGCTTCAGGTTCAGGTTCTGAAACTGACTGCAGCGCGAGGGAGAGGGGGAGGGGGAGGGGGGATCAGACTTCAAATCACCGCTCCGCCTATCTTCTTCACTTCAGAACCAATTAATCTTGGAAAATTCCTCCACCGATTTGAGGTGACCACAATCTTGGACCTAGCTAGCTCGAAACATCGCAGGTCATCATGGTATACTCCTGCAAAATTAGCACAGTTGAATAATTAATCAACTTCAGAAAAAAAAGTGCACTGTTAAGCATCTCGATCGAGACTGAATCATTTTATACGCCATACCTTCAAAGGATGGCGCTCCCATTAATCAATCATCTTTAATTTGCACTATCATTATAAAGAGGATTTGTGCAGCCGTAATAAAATCAAAAAGTGCACTGAAACTTATTTATGTAGTGCACATGGCACGAAATTGATCCTGGATTGACCAGCACATGAGAAGATTACTCCGATTTTTCTATGTGGAAAAAGGGGGGCAACCGGCCGGTCTATGCATCACTGACGAAATTTCCGAGCAGTAAACACAAATGCGGAAACAACGCAGAAGTAACAAAGCACGTACACGGCGAAGAAGTTTCAAAGTTGGTTGGCGAGTTGAAGATAAGGAATGGAAGGAGCTCAATCATTCATTCACACAGCGGAACCGTTTTATCTTCAGAGCCACTTGCACAACCTTCCGGATGTAGAGCAATGATGGATAGGAAATTAGCCGGTCTATGCACCGATGGATCGATCCATCCTCCCTGCAGAAATTTCGGAGGAGTAGGGAAAGAAAGGCTGCCGGATACTCAACCCTGCGACAGTGACACAGCTGACTCTGTGAAAATAATGGACAGCCATCATACATGAAGACAGGTACACTTGCAGCCAGATCTGTAATACGTACTCGGCAGCCAACATATACATGAGATTTTGTTTTTCAATAAAGGGCACTTTTATTATCCATGCACACAGTGGCGGTGCCAGGGGTGTTCTGTGTAGTCTGTTGACTACACAGGATTAAGGCAAAACAGTAGAAATGGTGCAAAACATAATATAAAATTAATCTAGATACAACAACTTGACATCACAACTTTGAACTCCTGGCTTCGCCACTGCATGCACAAATGCAGAAGAAACAATGCACAAATGAAACTCACGCCCGAGAAGAGCGTAAAAAAAAAAGAGGTTTAACTGTCGGGCAGGCCTAAACTTAAATAGTATATGGGCTCCATGGCCACTGCTGCAGGTGTGGCCAGATATCGGCTCTCTCTTTTCTTTGGTTTTCTCTGAACTTTATAAAAATCATTTTTGATTCTACAAGTGTTCACCAACTTTTAAAAAGGCTAAAAACTAAGCGTGTCGCCAAAAAATTAAAAGGGCTCACGAAATTTTTTGGAATGTTGTTTTTTTCTAGTTTTAAAATGATCACCAAACTTTTAAAGGTATTAACAATTTTATAAAAAATTAAAGAATTTAAAATCTGATGGTCACACCAATTTGGGAAATTGTGCTTATCTTTATTATAAAACTCCTTATTCTTGAAAAATATTCATGACTCTATCAAATGATTACACATATTTCAAAAATGTTCATGAATATTCAAGATATCGCTGGAATTAAAATATGTTCATGCAAATAAAAAAAGCCTCCAACTTGGAAAATGTTCATGAATTTGAAAAGGTAAAAATAAAAAGGAAAATAAAAAATAAGATGAATTTTTTATCATTTTTTCAGAAATGTTTTGAAAAAGTTAAAACTTCTCACGAAATTTATAAATGGTGATTTTGTTTTAAAATATTCGCTGAATTTTAAAATAAGGCTAACTATTTTGTGGAAAATGTGTTTATGCTTGAATAGACAAATGTAACCATTTTCTGAAACACATGATCATGAATTTTCTTTAAAAAATCACATATATTTTTAAAATGTTCATGACTATTATAGATGTCATAGAAATCAAGAAAAATGTTCATGCATGGCAAAAAATTCTCGAACTAAGCTCAGTATATTTGTTATTTCTTATTTTCCTTTTATTTTTAGCTTGTCTGTTTGTTTCATCCTTTTCTTTTTCTGTCTTTTTTTGTTTCTTTTCCTTTATAGGCTGGTTATTTCTAGTTTTCCTCTTCTTATTTTGAGGTAACCCCTTTTTGGGCCTCAACCCAGCTGCCGGCAACGTAGGCGAAGCTTCCTTACCTCCTGCGTTTGAGCGGTGTATATGAATCATATAGATGTATGCCAGTAAACTAATCCAATAGGCGAGAACTGGAGATCTTGAATCCAACGATTGAGAGGTGTTGCATCATCTCATGCGCTTGTTACATCGAAGCTATTACGCCCGCCAACGCCATTAATTCGCTCTGTGGAGTTTGTAGAGGCGGCCCATGGCTGTCGCTAGAAAAATTACAGCGAAACTAGTCTTACACTAGAAGGGTTGGATGTGCTTTGCTGCGTCATTAGTGTTGTTGAGTTTTCAAAAAATAATCGCTCTGATTCAAAATATAAGATGTATTAATTTTTGAATTCAAACATTTTAAGTTTGATCAAATTTGTAGAGAAATATATCAAAATTCATAATATAAAATCAGTATTTTAAAATTCGCCATGAAATGAATTTCCCTACTTTTGTTTGTTTAATATTGTGGATGTCGATATTTTAGCTCTCAACTTGGTCGAAGTTAAAAGAAATTGTTGGAATACCCCTTATATTTTGACTTATGGAATATTTAGTTTGGCTAATGGGGGAGATGATAGAGTGTGTTTTATTTTTATTTATAATGCAGTTATTTGGTGGGCATTTCATGGTGTGATTCTATATAATCCGCCAACCAACCTATACTTATCTAGGGAAATTTCTGTGCCAGTGGTCACATGTACTATCATATTGGTGCTACAATATCAAATGGTGGTGCTTCTTTTTTCCAGGTGATGGGAGAGTGTGCGATATTTATATATTTTTATAGGACGTTTGCTACTGATTAATTTAAAAAGCGTTGGTCCATTCAAAATCATAAACCAAATCCAAAATTGAATACCTCAATTGAATGAAAGAGATTAAAAATTAGGGAACATGGTGAATTAAAAAAATTAAATGAAACAACTTGAGAAAGTGTTGACTCATTCAAAATTGGTTGACCCAATTCTAAACTGAATATCTCAATTAATTGGGAGATCTTAAAAATTAGGAAGCATAATGTATAGTATAAAAGAATTAAATGCGAGAGCTTTGGAAAATTATTGACCCGGTCAAAATCGGGTGACCCAATTTTAATTGAAGACTTCAATTAAATGTGGGATCTTCAAAACTAAGGAGCTTAGTATTATAAAGGATTTCTGTGGAGAAAAAAGGGAGGAGCCAGATTTCTGGCTCTA
>NW_021236227.1:0-3741 GCF_002162155.2 Triticum dicoccoides | reverse complement strand
TGCACAGCCCGGGGAATTTATCTGATTTGTCAGATTTTAGGGGCCTAAAAAATCGATTTAAAAAAATAATTGTTGAGAAAGTATGCTTGTATTCATATGAAGAAACAGTTTGAACCCGTACAAGCACACACTAACACACACAAGATTAAGTAAGATAACAAAGGGCACCTAGACACAACTAGAAAAGCATGAAGATCTCCCGGAAAGTCAATTTGACTCCCGGGTGCATTTGCACCCGGGGCCATTTTTCATTTTTCCAAATGTCAAAAACAATGAGACAAAAATTTTTCGTGATCTTTGTCACATACAAATGCTACATGTGAATTTTGAGACAAAAAAATTAAGCATTTTGGCCTGCGCAAAAAAGACAAATCAAAGACCAAATGTCACCCCAAAACGTCATTCAAAGTTTGTTTTTTTCACTGACGAAACACCACTGCTGCGTTCCGCATGAAATTTGTCAAGCATGTTTGCTACACCAACATGATCATCTACAAATTTTTTCAGAATTTTTTTGAAAATATTTAAATTATTTTTTCGAGGTACTATTCATCCGGGTGCAAATGCACCCGGGAGCCAAAACGCCTCAACCTGTATCATCACCCCTCAACCTTGTCAAAGACCCCTGTAACAAAAGAATCTACAACCAGCCTTAGGCCTTATACAATGTGAGATGCTTAGCAGAGGTGCTTAAAAAATTAACCAATTTTTCTCTAAGTACCGGTGCTTATTTGTAGAGGGTAGACGCTTAATTAAGCATCCTTCCTAAACACCAACCATTGTACCAGGCCTTAAGCAGGACATCACAGACAAAACACACAAAAAAACACAAACACGATTCGGTGATTGGGCTTGGTCACTCTCGCTCCTCCCCTTCGGCGTCTCCGCCGCAAATCGGCACCGGCGGCAAGTCCTCTCTCTCTCTCTTGTGCGGCCCATACGCCCACCGACCTGTGCCCTCAGTCACTGCCTACTGCCAACTGGAGCAGTGCCACCATGAGGGAGGCCACCGAGACGGCGGTGGTTGGGATGCGGGCCTCGCCGGTCCTCATGGCCGGCGGCCCCCGTCGGCTGCGGCGCCTGGAGCTGCGGGTGATAATAGAGGCCGTGACAGCGGGCCACCATTTGAGCCTGTGCGAGTTCGGCGTCAGCCGAACTGTTCCCCACACCGAACAAGGTCCGATTCTCCTTCAATTTTGCTTAAGGCAGCCAAACTAATTTTTAAATTGGGAATAGCTTTAGTTTGTCCGCGATTCTCCAAAAGCGGTGCAAAGCTCTGCTCAGTCCGCCATAGCAGTAATTTAACTCTGAATCTGAATTGCCTGCTGATCATCATTCATTGTTCAGCAGACTTACATGCGTCCAAAATCGTTGCGAAGCTCAGTCTCTTCTTTCCTTGTTCGTTCCATGTGTGCGCAAAGAACCCATTACTTCTTTACCATGCTTGTACAATTCTTTGCCTTCTTTGCCCATGGATTGCAGACTTAGGTTTTGAACCTGCCGTGCCCGTGAAGCAAGCAAGAGAATCATGGGGCTCATTTTTTGTTTGACCAAAAGGAGCTCCAGTGAGCTTCCCGGATGCAACAAGGAAGCAAGACATTCGTGGCACGCAACATGCTCTTTTTTTTCAATGATTGTTTCAGAAGAAAAAAGAAATGAATCATTCATTCATTTGCTTAGCAAATTTCAGTCTATTGTTTGGGCTTCTGGGACCACTTCTGCTCTGAACTAAAGATGTGAAACCAGTCGTTTTCTCAATGAGTGTGGAAGACAACCAGATGGAGACGGTGGCCACTAGAAATGATGATCCCGCAGAGGACAGTGTGTGGACAGTAGAAGGCTACATAGGCGATGAGCTGGTGGGATAGGCATGAAAAGTGAGACAGGGACAGGCAAATCACTATGGAACCTTCTACTGTCCTCTGTTATCTTCCTTGTTGCAACCGGCTAATCTATCTTGTGATTTCCCACTCCAACAGGTGTTCATCCGTTGCTATATTCACCCGTTGTTTCTACCTCCGATCCAGAAGCGCTTTCGTTGCTCTTCTATTATTTATTCAGGTTAGTGTCCTCGTTCAAAATAGTATTCTTACTTTTTGCCATTGTCTACAGATCTGATCTCCCAGTGGGTTTCTTTTTTCTTTTCACCATTGCAGCTTGCTAATTTAACTCGTGGTTTCCGACTTCAACAGGTTTTTATCCATCAGTGCTTCCAGAAGTAATTCCAGTCCTGTATTTCAATATATTCAGGCCATTCAACACTAAAACAAATCCAAAAAGGGAGTGGAAAGGAGAAGTCTGTTCTTTTACCTGTTTCCCATAATTTGTCTTTCTACACCCAAGATCTGTTCATCCACAGAACAAACACAACTCCCTCCCTAGGCCTATACACCCAAAAAATAGACCCTACAATCCGATGGAAGTGTCGTTAGCTAGTGCTGCCTTAAGCGTAAGCTTAAAATTGGCTGCATCGCCGGCCTTAAAGAAGCTCATTTCTAATGCTTCAACATACCTTGGAGTGGATATGGCGCGTGAGCTCCATGAACTGGAGACCACTATCTTGCCACAGTTTGAGCTGTTGATTGAAGCAGCAGACAAGGGAAACCACAGGCCCAAGTTGGACAAATGGCTTCAGGAACTCAAAGAAGGCTTCTACCTGGCTGAAGACTTGTTGGACGAGCATGACTATAACCTCCTCAAGCGCCAAGCAAAGGGGAAGGATTCCTTGCCAGCTAATGCATCATCCATCAGCAGCACTTTTATGAAGCCTCTGCGTGCTACATCAAGCAGGCTGTCCAATCTGAGCTCTGAGAACAGAAAGCTAATTCAACATCTGAATGAACTGAAGACCACCCTGGCGAAAGCCAAGGACTTCCGTCAACTGCTCTGCATACCAGCTGGTTATAATGATTGTTCCTGAGACCACATCACTTCCACCTTTAAAAGTAATTGGTCGTGATAATGATTGCGATTGTATAATAAATCTTCTTACCAAGACAACTGCTACTACTGAGTCTAGTGTTGCTATGTACTCGGGTTTGGCCATTGTTGGAGCTGGAGGCATGGGAAAGTCCACCTTGGCACAGCTTGTTTACAATGTCAAGAGGGTAAAAGAATATTTTGATGTGACAATGTGGGTAAGTATCTCACGCAAACTTGATGTTCGCCGTCATACACGAGAGATCATTGAGTCGGCATCTCGGGGGGAATGCCCACGCATTGATAGTCTTGATACTCTGCAGCGCAAATTGACAGACATACTGCAAGAATCATGGAAGATGCTCAGTTCTTGGCACTCTTCAAACACCATGCATTCTCTGGACCAGAAATTAGAAATCTGCAGTTGCGCAAGAGGTTGGAAGATTTTGCAGAGAAGATTGCTAAAAGGCTTGGACAGTCTCCTTTGGCGGCAAAAGTTGTGGGTTCCCAGTTGAAAGGGGATACAAATATCACGGCATGGAAGGATGCTCTTACCATACAGGTTGACAAATTAAGTGAGCCCATGAGAGCTCTGTCGTGGAGTTATGATAAGTTAGATCCACGTCTGCAGAGGTGCTTCCTATACTGCAGCTTGTTTCCAAAAGGCCACAAGTATGTCATTGATGAGCTGGTTCATCTTTGGATGGCCGAGGGCCTCGTAGATTCATGCAATCAAAACAAGAGAGTTGAAGATATTTCGAGAGATTACTTCAAGGAGATGATCTCTGTTTCGTTCTTTCAACCATTTTATGAGAAATGCTA
>NW_021236226.1:0-733 GCF_002162155.2 Triticum dicoccoides | reverse complement strand
TTTTTTTTGAAACGAGGCAAAGACTTGCCATTTTCATTGATTAAGAAGGAGTGAGAATTGTCCGGTTAATTGACGGAAAACCGGGCTAAAACCGATACAATCCAACCCATATAACATGGGTACCACCGGCCAACCTGGCCACCGACATGGGATCACGGAGCTACAAAGATAGCTGCACCGAAAACATGACGACATGGGATCTCTATCTCTTCTTGCAGCCACCGTGCCTGCTCCTACCCGACGACTTTAACGTCGACGTCCGTCCCCATCTCCGAGGCAGGATCTGGCTGCCGAGCTCCTCCCCGCAGACGGCCTCCTCTTTCCCCGGCCGGATATGTCGCCGTTGAGCCCGTTTGCGACGGGATCCACCGAAGGGAGGTGTTGCAGCCACGACAACTCCTCTGCCCGAGCAGTAGCAGCGTCAGGTTAGGATTGAGCCGCCATTAGCTCGCCCTCACCCGGATCCGGCAAGAACTGAGCCGCCAGCGCCTTCCACACCTTGGATCCACGCTCCACGCTCCAATCCAGCTGGTGCCTCTGTCTCCGCGCTTGAGCCGCCATCGACGTAGGAGCTGCAACAGCTGGTGAGCAGCGTGCTCGCCGTGGCTGATGGAGGAGGCGGCGACTCCCTGCTCGAGCACCACAGCGGCTTTGGTTCGGGACGAAGCGACAACACCGCCGGCCGGCCCGCTGCTCCCTCCCCTTGTCAGATCGGCGGGGTTGCGCAATACGG
>NW_021236225.1:0-1438 GCF_002162155.2 Triticum dicoccoides | reverse complement strand
AAAGTCCCATCCAGACACGGGACGAAGTCTTCAATCTTGTATCTTCATAGTCTTGGAGTCCGGTCGATGATGACGATAGTCCGGCCGATGATAGTTCGGCCGATGATGGTAGTCCGGCTATCCGGACACCCCCTAATCCGGGACTCCCTCAGTAGCCCCCGAACCAGGCTTCAATGACGATAAGTCCAGCGTGTGTGTAGTCTTCGGCGTTGCAAGGCGGGTTCTCCTTCAAGTTCTACGTACCTGCCGAACAGTGTCCGGCTTCCTCATCAATGTTGCGCGTCTTGGCTTCCATGCCCAATAATGGCCTTCCTCCACGCGTCGTGCGAATGTGAAAAGCCAGGGTGTCTTTTATGTTTTACCCCCTAGTTGTGCGAATAATCTGCCTATAAGGGAGGCAAGAATCCAGATCCAAATCGCCATCTTCCTCCCGCAAATACTCATCGGAGCGCTTTCGACCAAGAATCCATTCCATCATGAACCGTCAACACGGCTCCTCTTCTCGCGCTCCCAGCCCTTTGCCAGGAGATTGGAGGAGATGCTCTGTTCCGCACAACGAGCTGGTGAAGCTCCAAGCGGGGGGATATCTCCCTCCGGCCTTTATGGTTCCGGTTCGAGCCGGGCTGGCCACCTACAAAGGTGGGAAGCAAGCGGAGGTTACCCCAAGTCCCAACAAAGGGGAGCGGGTATGCTTCGTCCCCTATCTGATAAGGGGGCTCGGATTTCCTGTACATCCATTCCTCCGCGGGCTCCTGGAGTTCTACGGACTCCAGCTTCATCACCTCACGCCCGCCTCAATCCTGCACATTGCGGGTTACGTAGCTCTTTGCGAGCTATTCCTGGGCGTCGAGCCCCATTTCGCGCTGTGGAAGAGGTTGTTCTGCCTTGTACCCCGCTCTCACGAGGGGTCCATATATCAAGTGGGCGGCGCCGAAATATGGCGTATTGTCGGGACCGGATATCCATCCGGAACCCCTAAGAAGGCATCCGAAGACTGGCCTTCAGGATGGTTTTATATAGAAGACGCTCCACTGCCGGACCCTGTTCGGATCGGCCTCCCGGAGTTCAGCAATGCTCCTCTGAAGAAACGCCTTAGTTGGCGTCCGTTGAGCCCCCAACTGGAGGAAGACAAGAGCGTCCATTATTTGATGGGCCGAATAAGGTTACTGGCCCATTCCGGGTTGACCATGATTGGAGTCATGGCAACATGCATTATGCGGGGGGTGCAGCCACTACAATACAGGGGCCACCCCATGTGGGATTTCAACGGGGAGGACGATGCCACCCGTCATGGCCGTAAAGGGCCGGATTCGGTCGAAGACCTGGCGACGATCCTGTCCGGCCTGTATAAGGGGGAGAAGGAGGATTTCCTTCAGACGAACCCGTTAAATGGGTTCTCCATGAATAATCCCCGGCCTTGGGTAAGCGAACACTCTGC
>NW_021236224.1:0-721 GCF_002162155.2 Triticum dicoccoides | reverse complement strand
GAGGTTACCCCAAGTCCCAACAAAGGGGAGCGGGTATGCTTCGTCCCCTATCTGATAAGGGGGCTCGGATTTCCTGTACATCCATTCCTCCGCGGGCTCCTGGAGTTCTACGGACTCCAGCTTCATCACCTCACGCCCGCCTCAATCCTGCACATTGCGGGTTACGTAGCTCTTTGCGAGCTATTCCTGGGCGTCGAGCCCCATTTCGCGCTGTGGAAGAGGTTGTTCTGCCTTGTACCCCGCTCTCACGAGGGGTCCATATATCAAGTGGGCGGCGCCGAAATATGGCGTATTGCCGGGACCGGATATCCATCCGGAACCCCTAAGAAGGCATCCGAAGACTGGCCTTCAGGATGGTTTTATATAGAAGACGCTCCGCTGCCGGACCCTGTTCGGATCGGCCTCCCGGAGTTCAGCAATGCTCCTCTGAAGAAACGCCTTAGTTGGCGTCCGTTGAGCCCCCAACTGGAGGAAGACAAGAGCGTCCATTATTTGATGGGCCGAATAAGGTTACTGGCCCATTCCGGGTTGACCATGATTGGAGTCATGGCAACATGCATTATGCGGGGGGTGCAGCCACTACAATACAGGGGCCACCCCATGTGGGATTTCAACGGGGAGGACGATGCCACCCGTCATGGCCGTAAAGGGCCGGATTCGGTCGAAGACCTGGCGACGATCCTGTCCGGCCTGTATAAGGGGGAGAAGGAGGATTTCCTTC
>NW_021236223.1:0-3276 GCF_002162155.2 Triticum dicoccoides | reverse complement strand
GGGGGGGAGGGGGGGAGTTCCCCACCTGAATATATTGCTCAAAACAGCTGCAGAGACAGCAGGTCCAGATTACATAGGCACGATGCGTCGTGCAGAGAGGTAGGAACGCCACGAGGAAACGTCCTCCTTGTCACCCGTATCAACAAGACAGTGTGACTAGAGATCCAAGTCCGATAGAATATTCCTAACTGTTATTACAGAAGATTGATCTACATTCCTAAAGAGCATGTCGTTTCGCGCTGCCCAAATATTTGAGAGTAGCGCAAGGAGGACGAGGGACCATGCATTTTTGGGCAGGTGTTGAGGCAGTGGAGCATCCCAAAGTTCATTAAGGTCAGCTTCGTGTGGCAGAACACCCAGTCGCTGCCAAATTCTGTTGGCGAGGGGGCGTGTGATGAAGAGGTGAGTGGAGTCTTCGGGTAGCATAGCACAGCGTGTGCATAAGTCGGAGGAGATTATATTCTTGTGGGCAAGATTGACGGCGGTGCTTAGGCGATCTTTGAATAGAAGCCAAGCGAAGATTTTTGTCTTGCGAGGAGCCTTGGTATTCCAGATGAGTGGGGAAATGAGGTCCGTTTCTGGCCTTGCCATGATGGTGCCGTAGGCTTGCTTGGTGGAGAAGGCAAGACCCCGAAGGAGGAACCGTTGATCTTCTTCTCGAGACGGCCCAAAGTCCTGCAAAACAGCCAAAAGCGAAACCAGCTCTGTTTCTGCTGTGAGAGAGAGAGACTACCACGTCACTCCGGTAACACTTGACGAGCTTTTTGCCATGCTTAGCAATTTTGATCAGCGCATGGCGCAGTACCACGGCTCCGGTGGCGGCTTCAAGTCCTCGGCGAACTCCGTCTCTAGAGGCCGTGGTGGCGGCTCTCGCTCTCGTGCCTCCTCGCGTGGCAAAGGGAGGTTTGGATCCGGCGGCGGCGGCAGCTACTCCAACAACACTCGCGGCGGCGGACGCTCCGGCAGCTCAAAAGGGCGCCGTGGTGGCGGCTCCAACAGATCGCGCCCGGACTTGCCTCGCTGCCAAATTTGTGGCAAGCCCGATCACACGGTGAAGGACTGTTTGTACCGTTACGAAGAGGATGACGGCGACTCCTCGCAAGACGAAGAAAAAGTTGATGCTGCTGTCGATGGTTCCTACGGGGTCGACACGAACTAGTACGTCGATAGTGGAGCCACCAACCACATCACCAATGAGCTCGAGAAGGTCACCATGAAGGAGAAATATCGTGGCAAAGATCAAATCCACACAGCCAGTGGTGAAGGTATGGGCATACATCAGATTGGTCATTCAATTTTTAATACCCCTAAACGCAAAATATACCTCAAAAGAATTCTGCATGTTCCTAGTGCCCACAAAAATCTTCTATCTGTTCATAGAATTGCTATTAACAACCATGTTTTTCTTGAGTTCCATCCTTATTTCTTTTTGATTAAGGATCATGCCACGAAGAAAGTTCTCTATCGAGGTAGATGTGTTCGAGGGCTCTACCCGTTGATTCCGGAGTTTAGAAGATTCAGTAAACAAGATTGTGGTGCTATCAAGCTTTCGTCCACATGATGGCACGATCGTTTAGGACATGCCTCTTTTTCTTTGGTTGAAAAATTACTTAGGAAAAATAAGCTCCCATTTGTTGGTGAGCGCAATATTGAAACTATTTGTGATTCATGTCAGTGTGCTAAAAGTCATCAACTACCATATCCCATATCCACTAGTGTCTCCACTAAGCCGTTGCAATTGATCTTTTCTGATGTATGGGGCCCTGCTCCCTCTTCTGTTGGCAGACACACATACTATGTGAGTTTCATAGATGACTATAGCAAGTTCCAATGGATTTATCTTCTTAAGAAGAGGTCCGATGTGTTTCAAGTCTTTAAAAACTTTCAAGCACTTGTTGAAAGAAAGTTTGACAGCAAAATTATAGCTGTCCAATCCGATTGGGGAGGGGAATACGAGAAACTCAATTCCTTCTTCCAAAGCATAGGCATATCTCACCATGTATCATGCCCCCACGCTCACCAACAAAACAGGGCAGCCGAACACAAACATAGGCACATCGTTGAGGTCGGTTTGGCACTCCTAGCAGAAGCCTCTATGCCTCTCAAATTTTGGGACGAGGCGTTTCTTAAGGCTGTCCACATCATCAACATGTTACCTAGCCGTGTCATCAATAATGAAACACCTATTGAACGACTTCTCCATGTCAAACCAGACTACTCATCCCTCTGTGCCTTTGCTGTGCTTGTTGGCCAAATCTCCGTCCTTACAACAATAGAAAATTCATGTTTAGATCAAAACAATGTGCTTTTCTTAGATACAGTGCCCAGCACTAAGGTGTCAAGTGCCTTGACATCCCCACCGATAGGGTGTATATTTCATGCGATGTTGTTTTTGATGAGACAAAGTTTCCGTTTTCTGATCTTCATCCTAACGCCGGTGCACTACTTCGCAAGGAAATCTTGCTCCTACCACCTCATCTCTCTGGATATGATCAAGGGGGTGTTACAAATTGTCATGATCATATGTTGACTAACCCTACTAATCCTCTCCACGAGTCTTGTGATGATGCAGAAAACAATGAAGAAAACAACACTGTCAAAATTACAGAAAATAATGAAGAAAACGCAACACAGGCCATTATTTCATGTGTCCTGGCTCGGGGGACAGATCTTCCTCGGGATCGGGTCAGGTGCTGCAGCTGCACAGCAGATCGGCTTCGAGATCCGCACTTGGCAGTGAATCTGCCGCTGTTAGTGTACAAAAGTAGGGGCTCCCCTTTTGACCCCTTTACTTGTGCACGGGCAGTCAGAGCCTCCCGCCACAGCCACACATAAACAAAGCAGGAAAGGGAAGCCGGAGAGAAGCCGAAGCCACAAGGAAAACGAAGCGACGACAAGGACCAAGGCCACGAAGGTCAGATAGGCGTAGCAGGTTTCCCCGGCAAGGACCCTTGCCGGGGCAGCCTCAGCAGCCCCGGCAAGACCCTTGCTGGGGCAGCTCGCCCACGCCAGCCGAAGCGAGCCACCCTTGAGCCCGCCAACGCTAGACAAACACGTCAGGACAGGGCTCGGGAGGCACCTCCGTGGTGGCAAGAAGATCTTTGTGAAGACATAGAATAATCAAGATCAAGTGAGGATAGGGAGGCAACCATCCTCACCGAAGAAACCCACAAGACCCCCGACAAGATCCTTGTCGGGGAAGCCAGCGCGCCACGACAAGACCCTTGCCGGGCCACCTGGCAAGACCCTCGCCAAGCACACCGGCGAGGCCACTGA
>NW_021236222.1:0-1358 GCF_002162155.2 Triticum dicoccoides | reverse complement strand
CCCTCCTCTTCTCTGGCTGACATGCCACACTTGGAGAGCTGTGGGCCATGCCGCCAGTCGACGGTGGTACACTCTAGAAAGACCACGAACTGGACCTCCCTGTGTGACCAAGGGCTCAGTGCCTTGGAGGGGAATCGGACAGAGATGAAAACCTCTAGCCGAGCACGATTAATGTGGTGACGAGTTGCAATGCCGATGTATGTGTCCCATGAAAAAAAGATGAGATCATAAATTTTTTTGTGTCTCTCACCGTTAAATGGACTCGAGATGACCGAAAAAAATATAAAGTCGCAGTTTTAGCAAGTCTGAGTGTGGTAGTGCACTCCAAAGCCTCTTAAAGTTTATAAACGGGCCTCTAAAATTATTATACGGCTGCGTTCGGAGCTGGATAGAGTTACGTGTACTACTCCTTGTTCGTATCCGTGTACTCATGTGATCCAGAGAGTAGAGTGAATGGGTGTTTGCTTTCAGCGCACGTGTGTGCTCGTGATCCTCCTAGCAGCGCTGTCATTCATTCACTCCACTTCATCCATCTCACGCATGTAGCCGAATGGATCATGGATATATGCAACCATCTACTGTGTGCGTATCTACTCATCATCACATTCACACAGACAAAAACTAAATCATGGATATACAGAATCAAAGTGTATATACATGTATGCATCCTATAGGTAGGTTGTCCATCCATCAATCATGTACTCATCAACTAGTAATAGTCATCACTTATACAATGATAAAGACGGTCATACGATTCTTTGATGCGCTGATCGATATGCATACCAGAATGCCTTAATTGCATTGCATGTGTCTATCGATCTGCTAGTATCATTCTCGCTAGTATATGGTATCAACTTTTATACAGATCGATCGGTTTCGACAACTCGACATCGTACTAGTTGATTCAGATTAGCTACAAGTTAACAAGTCAAGTAGAATATCGATCATGGATCTATAGACAATGATGGATCAATCAATTGAGTAGTAGCAGTACATGGATTCATGGGAGGAGAAATAATATCTACACACAATTAAGCTATGGCACTTCTTTATATGATTAAGAAGATGAGGTCCTGAGTTAACTAAGATATATTCAGCATGGTCAAGGGGGTATAATGAGTGGTGTGACTGTGTGAGATGTGGACACAATGTAAAGAGCAGCCCATTGGAATGTAAAGAGCAGCTCAGTATAGGACTTTAAAAAAAATGGCAGCGCATGTTGACTTACATGAATTGTCACACGATATATATGCATCCAAGTGACCCGACCGGTGGCCTGGATTAAATGCAGCCACACGAACGAACCAAATGGAACCACACTTGCCGGCTGATCTCACCACTATTCTTTCCTTGCTCAT
>NW_021236221.1:0-952 GCF_002162155.2 Triticum dicoccoides | reverse complement strand
TCTCCAGCGCGTCCCCGAGCCCGCTTCGACGGCCACTGCAACCGCGGTGAGCTACGCCACCGTTTCCCCCTCTCTTTTCCCTCGTTCCCTCACCGTAGCCACCTCCCCACCACGGCCGAACCTCCGCCGTCGCCGAGCTCGCCGTCGACGCAGCTCCGGTGACCATTTGGTCACCCCGGCGAGTCCAACGAGTTCGCAAGACCCCGTAGAGCATCCCTAGCGCCTCGCTTTGCTCGACTTCGAGCTCCAGCACCGTTCCCGTGCACGACCGAACCCCGGCGGCCGCAGCCGAGCTCGCCGCCGTCGACTCCGGCCACCCCGACCCCAACGGGCTCCGCCAAGAGCTGCGGGTTGGCCTCAGCTCCACCCCCGTGGTCTCCGCGGTCCGTTTGGTGGCCGAAATGACCAAAACCACTTCCGCCGCCGCGTCGGGCTCGCCGGCGACTAAACGCCGGCAGCCGACATTAACTTTGACCATGTGTGGGCCCTGGTTGACTCCCCTGAGTCAATGACAGGTGGGGCCCAGCCCTGTTAATTAAACAGGATTAGTTTTAATTAAGTTTTAATTAAATTAATCACCCTGACATGCGGGACCCACTGTCAGGTTTGACCTGGACCAGTTCCGTTGACCTGCTGACGTCACACTGACGTCAGGCTGACGCAGTAATTGATTTTCTGGATTTAATTTAAATCAGGAAATTCCAGAATATTATTTAAACTTCAAAAATTCATAACTTTTATTCTGTAACTCCAAATTGGACAAATTATATATGAAAAATGATCAGAAAAATCCAATCTATCCATCTGTACTATTTTCATGCATGATCAAACAAGTTAAATTGATGTTTTAAGCAGAACAAGGAAAAGCACTTTAAAAGGCCATATTTGAATTTGAAATTTGAATCTTTGATTCAAATTTGTTCAAACCCTTCTGGCTTTAGTTGCATTAGCC
>NW_021236220.1:0-2348 GCF_002162155.2 Triticum dicoccoides | reverse complement strand
AGGGTGGCGGCGTGAGGAGGGAAGGAGGCATGGCTCGGGTGCGGCGCGAGGGAAGCTAGGGTTTGGACGAGTGGGTGGGATGGACGAGGGGTGAGAGAGTGAGGCGGACGAGGGCTGCAGGCAAGGGGTTGTTGGCGACCGAGGTTGGGGGAGAGGACGGAGGATGGCGGCGGCGGCGGCGGCTGGGTGGTTGTGGATCGAGAGATTGAGACGGAGGAGGAGCGACAGGGTTGGGGGTGGCGGCTATGGGACGAGAGGGGAGAGTGGATCGGGGGAGAGAAGTGGATCGGGGAAGTTAGGGTTTTGGTGAGAGGGTGAGGGGGTGAGGGCTGCCGTTGGATCCAGAAGCATCCGACGGTAGTTGATGCATGATCCGCGTGATATGCCTTTGGACCAAGCAGAGCGCACCAAACAATTTGAAGATTTTTTGACCATATAAATTGGTCATGATTGATTACATACAAATTTTTCATTTCATTTTTAATGCTCAAAAAGAGTTTTTTTTAAAAGACCTATCAAATATTTGTTCAAATGATGTCATATTTTGCACAAGTTTACTTTTTAGATTGGCAAACAACATTGACAAAGGGAGTTTTTATTTCTTTTACATGAAAAAACAATTTTTCATTTTTTGAGTGCCCAAAATAAGTTTTTTTTGTGAAGGACTTACCATATATTTGTTGCAAAATTGTACCAAATCAATTTACTAAAATACTAGGCCATATATAATGCACAATTGACCAAATGGTTAGGTGTCAAAAGTTCCGATGCACCTCTCATGAAAAAGATAAATTTCTGCCGATTCAGTAGAAAACAGGGTAAAATTTGTACTCTAGCTGCCTCATAGTTTGCTCTTTATTTTTCCAAAAATCATTTCTAGGTACATAAGTATCTATTTAATTATAGAAACACCAAAAAAATTCCAAGATTCAACCACTAGCTAGGAACGGTCATTCCTGCCGTTTTGACCGCATTCTCAAACGGGCATAAAAAATTCAAAAAAATTCAAAAAAGGTAAAACCTTCGCATTGTGGCATTATATGTGACCATGTTACTAGGAAAAATAATAGACTTGTAATGCGGCAATTCTTTTAAAAAAGTGTTCTCAGAAATGAGCTATCATGTGTGAAGATTCATTGCTTTCAAGCAAAATGATCAATCTTATGGCCGCATTCATGGCATAGTTTATTCAAATGATCTCATATTGTGCACAATGGTGCATCTTGGAATTCCAAACAATGTTTCCTAAGGGAGTTTTCACTTTCTTTGCACGAAATATTCATTTTCCATTTTTCGTGTGCCCGAAAAGAGGTTTTTTTGTGAAGGACCTACCATATATTTGCTGCAAAATTATACCAAATCAATTTTATAAAATACTAGGACATATTTAATGCACAATTGACCAAGTGGTTGGGTGTAAAAAGTTTTGATCCACCTCTCGTGAAAAAGACAAATTTCTGCCGATTAAGTAGGAAGCGGGTCAAATTTGAACTGTAGCTGCCTTGTAGTTTGCTCTTTATTTTTTCCAAAAATCATTTATAGGTACATAAGTATATACTTAATCAGAGAAACACCAAAAACATTCCAAGATTCAACCACTAGCTAGGAACGGTCATTCCCGTCGTTTTCACCGCATTTTGAAACGGGCATAAAAAATTCAAGAAAATCAAAAAATTGGAAAACCTTCGCATTGTTTCATTATATGTGGCCAAGTTCCCATGAAAAATAACAAACTTATAATACGACAATTATTTTAAAAAAGTGTTCTCAGAAACGCGCTATCATGCGTGAAGATTCATGACTTTCTAGCCAAATGATCAATCTTATGGCCGCATTCATGGCATAGTCTATTCAAATAATCTCATATTGTGCACAATGGTGCATCTTGGAATTCCAAACAATGTTTCCCAAGGGAGTTTTCATTTTTTTTTCACGGAAAATTCATTTTCCATTTTTCGAGTGCCCGAAAAGAGGTTTTTTGTGAAGGACCTATCATATATTTGTTGCAAAATGTGACCTAATAAATTTTCTAAAACACTAGGACATATTTAATGCACAATTGACCAAGTGGTTGGGTGTAAAAATTTTTGATCCACCTCTTGTGAAAAAGACAAATTTCCGCCGATTCAGCAGGAAGTGAGTAAAATTTCAACTGCAGCTGCCTCGTAGTTTGCTGATTATTTTTTTCAAAAATCATTTCTAGGTACATAAGTATCTATTTAATCAGAGAAACACCAAAAAAATTCCAAGATTCAACCACTAGCTAGGAACGGTCATTCCTACCGTTTGACCGCATTTTGAAAGGGGCATAAAAAATTCAAAAGAAATCGAAAAATTGGAAAACCTTC
>NW_021236219.1:0-795 GCF_002162155.2 Triticum dicoccoides | reverse complement strand
TGTGTGTGTGTGTGTGTGTGTGTGTGTGTGTGCACGCGCGCGTGTGCTGCTGTGTGTGAGTTTGCTACTGCGTGTGTACGTGCATGCTGTTGTGTGCATGCGTGGTGCGTGCAGTGGCGGAGGCAGGAATATTTTTCTGGTGTGGCGGAGTTTATGAAGGAGAAAATCATGTATGATATAATTTTGAAAGAACTTACTACAATACTGGATGTATATTACTTCGCTGTGTGTGTTGCTGCGTGTGTGTGTGTTGTTGATGCGTGCGTGTGTGCTGCTACCTGTGAGTGTGTTGCGTGTGTGTGTGTGTGCTGCGTGTGTGCGTGCTGCTGTGTGTGTGTTGTGTGTGCTACTGCCCTCGCGCTGATGTTGCGTGCGTGTGTTATTGTCCCGCACACACACACACCACATGAGGGGCAAAAGGATCTTTTCAGTTGTCATTTAGGCTCAAAATAGACGAAAGTGTTATAAAAGGCATAAAATTTAGACTCGTTGTTACATAAGGAAGAAAAAGGTTTTCAGTGTCAAATAAGGAAACGAAATTTAAGATAGTGTTAAGTAAGGAATTGTTTCAAGTAAATATGGCGGCCAGATTTTTCTTTAAAGTGACAGAAGGTTTTATAATGCACATAAATGAGACCCAGCGATATGTTTCCTGAGGATTTAAATGAAACTTACATGTGGAACATTTGGATCAGCTCAATGGTCAAAACTCAAAACCGCCCGTGTTCATTTCTGTATGTTGGACTCTCTTTACTAATATGTTTCTTTTATAAACTCAAGAAAAATATTTCCTCA
>NW_021236218.1:0-3465 GCF_002162155.2 Triticum dicoccoides | reverse complement strand
GAAGCAAACATGATTTTGGTATCCATTAATAATGCAATCAAGTTAATGATTTAAAGATATCCGTTAATGATTTAATCAAGTGACGCTGCTGAAGCACGAACCAGACATGTCCATAAAGTTTAGAGAAATCTTTCTCATAAAGTTATGCTACGTTATCGAAATCTTTCGATCTTCTATAAAAATATGATACATCACTGGCGCACTCTTGAAAAGACATATCTTCGGTAATATATAAAACTCATGTAACTTTACAAAAGACACCATCTGATTAGTGTGGACCTGTTACATGTTCCGTTGGTGAAAGATACCACATAGTACAATACCATCATAGTCAAGGCACTCCCGCTCATTTAGAAGGTGACACCAATAGTATTAGACATACAATAAACACAAAAATACTAGCATATTTATCGTTTCCTATACATACCCATATTATATTAAATATCTTATAAAAAGTTACAAAGGGAGTATTTCATTAGCAAACTAAAATATGTTGTATGCATATGTACTTCTCAAATTAACAAACCAATCAACCATGTACTACACCACCATTTCCAGAGCCACCACCTACACTTCCACCAGCTGATCCAACTCCGATACCTCCTCCGCTTCTGTTACCGCCGTTTGCACTACCATACCCTCCCCCACCACCCACAACATTGCCGGCACGACCAACACCGCTACCACCGCCTTCGCCTCCCCCACTTCCACGTACACCAGCACCGCCGCCGCCCCCACCCCCGGCGCTTACAGTAGCCCCATGATGGCCTATGTGAAATCCGATGCCACCTCGCCCGCCACCACCTGCATGCACACCGCCGGTGCTAGCTGCCCCACCTCCACCTCCACCTATCCCTACATCCACGCCACCATGGCCTATGTGAACTCCAATGCCACCTCCACCACTACCACCTGCATGCGCCCCGCCGGTGCTAGCCGCTCCACCTCCACCCCCACCTATCCCTACATCCACGCCACCGTGCCCTATATTGATGCCAATGCCCGCACCTGCTCCACCACCTACGCTTGGGCCACCACCATGGTTAGTAGCAGCTCCACCTCCAAGTCCGCCACCTATAGCGATGGAGGTGCCGTGCCCGCCATGGCTGATACTCACACCAAAACCTCGGCCGCCACCCTTGCCTCTCCCACCTCCGATGGAGAAAGACTTGCTGTCATTGAGGGAGTTCTTGTCCGCATACAGGAGCCTTGCACCAGTAAGCGGGGGGAGTGAGAAGAACACTAGTAGAATTGAGATGGCAAGGAAGCAAGAAAAAGAAGTGGCCATGGGGAAATGCGGGGAAGGGTGGTGCAATTGCTGTATGTGGTAGTGTACACCGATCGATGGTATAAGTGGGTAGCTGGTAGTTGCCTTTATATATAATCAGGTTATGATAAATATATCCTGTGGCTCGATCAATGCTGTGCTGAGTAACCGGCCTCAAGCAAAGGTGGTTTGCCGTGAGCTGTGTGACACATGCACATGCATGGCCAAGAAAATGCTGTTCGGCGTGCACGGAACAATTTCATTTGCTGTCATGTTCGGAAGTGTTGCTCTCTTTTTGAAAAAACTAACGCAACCATTCACACGTACTTTTTTTTTTGAAACGGAATTCACACGTACTTTGATCGACATGTACATGCAAAGTTGAGTTCCACATGGCCTTTCAAGCTCTTTCTTTTCTTTTGGGAACCCTTTCAAGCTCATTTTCTCTGGCTGCAGACTTGCTTTCCTTGCAGGTGTGACAGACAGCTGGCGAATATGTTCTGCTCGATGGCATGTGCTAAACACAGGGCATCTCATAAAATGCCCACAAACGTCTAGACTGACAGCGTCCGGACATTTTTTTGCCATCCGACGCGATGCCGCATACTTTGGTGGATGGGTCCATGAGTCGGTATTCTCGCAAACCGGCCATAAACTGGAGGAGGTTTGTGGAAGTCTGGACCTCCGCCACGTAGGACTCACAATCCCGGCCCACTTTTGTTCCACTCTGTTTTTCCCCCTTGCTTTGTATCCGCACTTTTCTAGCCCAACGCCGCCATTCTTAGTCTAATTTTAACCGTAACTACCTTCTGGAAGAAATTATAGACATCTATAGAACAGTAAAAAATCACCGTATATATAATTTGGTTGCAAAAATCCGCCCATTTCTCTCTCCACTTTCTCTACTTTTTCAAGGACCATGAGTCAGAAAACTCAATGATGACCTTTCTATATTCTGTACCCATGTGATAACCGGTGTATATGTCTTTGGATGTACTTCCTCTGTTCCAAAAAGCTTGTCTTAAATTTGTCTATATACGGATGTATCTTGACACGTTTTAGTGTTAGATACACCCGTATCTAGATAAATCTAAATTGTTTTGGGGGGCGGAGGTAATACAAATTGCAATCTACACTACCAAGATATTTTCTCAGTAAGATTGTAAAGGTAACTGCAGTGGAAATTGGCACTGACTTGATGTTATTTTCCAATTTTGCACATATGCTTGGAGTCTGCGGTTTCCTCACGGGGTGTGTTACAGGCCTAAGGCGGTGCCATGATGATCTAAAACAAGCTTTGTGCCGTGAAAACTCAAGTCCATAGTGGATGTGCAAGAATTATCTAAGGCCATTGATTCCATCAAGATTTGTTTTCTAGAAATCTTGTAAAATAGCCTAAACCGCATCCAAAATTTCCCTTTCAAGCCCCTCACGTTTTTCTCAATACACTTCAAACACATCTCACTCGTATTCCTCCTATTAAAAGCACTTCAAGAATGGCAAATATGTTCAAGCTTGCGGTTGCAAACACATATAATTTATATCCACCATTGGATGCAGATTGAACGTCCATAATAGATCGGGGACGTCCATATGTGTGTGGAAAACTGTGTCGGGCAGGTAGGTGAGTGATTTCTTATGGGCCGAGACCATGCTTGACTGTAGATTGGGCCAAAAACAATTACATGCACATGTGGTTGTTAATTCTCGTAACCACGCCATCTTAATGGGAAAAATCCTATTCGACGCTTATTGCACCCAACTATCGACGAAACACAATAGACACTAGAGTCATGGGTCGACTCAATTCGGGGGATCTCACCGATAGTGTAGCTAGGGAAGGATAGGGTGGTTCATGGACGGCACTGAGGTTTCCCTATAGCCTTCATATTATAGCAAAAAGGTGATTCTTTATAAATAAGTAAAAAATTCAAATAGAATGTTCTAGTGCTGGGCCAACCTGGCCCAATAGCCTGGCTATGCCACTGGGTCTAATTTTATTTTTCTCTCACCATGCGCACTTGGTATTGATTTAGCAATTTTTTCTTTTGGTTTTTTTTCTGTTTACTTTATAGTATTCCATTTTTTATGTTTTTTCATTTTCATTTTTTTACTTTCCCAACTTTTTTCATGTTTCCCCATTTTAAGAAAAAAATCATTTATAAACAGACAAAGGAATTTTAAATATTCATGTTTTT
>NW_021236217.1:0-1208 GCF_002162155.2 Triticum dicoccoides | reverse complement strand
GCGATAAAAAAATGAATATGAGACAGAAAATAATTATATAGCGTTCTGTTTTTGTTATATAGAAGAAACGGTTTATGGGGCACTCCAAAATTATTAACAAATGGATAATGATATTTATGATTGCATTTTGGAGTTATATTAATGGCAGATGAGATATGTGAATACAGTACTTGTTATTGCTAATATATTCAATGGCGATAAAAAGTAAACATTGGCACTTGACAGACATGAATATCTTCGAAGCATGGATAGTTGGTAAATTCAAAATAAATCATTGTGTACAAATTATACTGCAAAGTGGAAACATTGCCAAATTCCATACTAGTTTTACATCACTGTGAAAGACTGCTTGATGTTCTCCAGTGTATCTATAGGTACCCCTGACTTGTTTCCTTCCAGCCTCATGATTTCGTACCGGGTCGCCCTTCGGTAATCTGCCAACGTGACCTGTTGATTTTTTTCATAGCTGGATTCTTGACGTACCGCAAAATCTGGTTCCATGAATTTGTGCCACACTTTCATCTTCCCAACTATGGAATTACATATATCAACCTGGCAAATCCGCCTGCATAGTAATGTACAGCAATCGTGGCTAAGTTTGTCCCCCCCTCTGATTTCCTTCCTAACAGTTATACCATCAATACGCAATAACCTGGGGGTGGGGTGATCAAACCAAACCCTGCATTATGCAACAAGGACAAAAATGTGTTAATATTTTTGACCCTTCGTAAAATTAATGCAAACAAAAATTGATGTTACATGCCTTGCTAATGTAGCTGTTGTGGCGGCGGAAATCCAATTCTCAACAGCTTTTGCGACGGTTGGATGGGCAACTGGCGGGCATGATCCCAATGAACATGGGTCCTTCGCAAACAAACTAACTGTGATGTCGACCTTCTCTATCATGATGTTGGAGCACTGACCGAATCTAACTGTTGATGTATCTTCAGATTGTGAATCTTGGTAACCAATGTTCATCAAAGCTATTAGGTCGTCTATAAAAAGGTCGAGTTTCTCCTTCGCTTCTACATAGGCGTTAGAGGTTGCTCGTTCCATACTACATTTGTTGCTTCTTTGTGTGCCATCATGTGTGGTCTCGAAGTTAGGTTGCTCTATACTTATTTTCCTGAAGGGTTGCTTAGCTGATGAAGTGGATGTAAAATCATTAGTAATGAAAAAATATATCAAATTGAGGGGATGGAAAAAAA
>NW_021236216.1:0-1074 GCF_002162155.2 Triticum dicoccoides | reverse complement strand
TGACTTGTTTCCTTCCAGCCTCATGATTTCGTACCGGGTCGCCCTTCGGTAATCTGCCAACGTGACCTGTTGATTTTTTTCATAGCTGGATTCTTGACGTACCGCAAAATCTGGTTCCATGAATTTGTGCCACACTTTCATCTTCCCAACTATGGAATTACATATATCAACCTGGCAAATCCGCCTGCATAGTAATGTACAGCAATCGTGGCTAAGTTTGTCCCCCCCTCTGATTTCCTTCCTAACAGTTATACCATCAATACGCAATAACCTGGGGGTGGGGTGATCAAACCAAACCCTGCATTATGCAACAAGGACAAAAATGTGTTAATATTTTTGACCCTTCGTAAAATTAATGCAAACAAAAATTGATGTTACATGCCTTGCTAATGTAGCTGTTGTGGCGGCGGAAATCCAATTCTCAACAGCTTTTGCGATGGTTGGATGGGCAACTGGCGGGCATGATCCCAATGAACATGGGTCCTTCGCAAACAAACTAACTGTGATGTCGACCTTCTCTATCATGATGTTGGAGCACTGACCGAATCTAACTGTTGATGTATCTTCAGATTGTGAATCTTGGTAACCAATGTTCATCAAAGCTATTAGGTCGCCTATAAAAAGGTCGAGTTTCTCCTTCGCTTCTACATAGGCGTTAGAGGTTGCTCGTTCCATACTACATTTGTTGCTTCTTTGTGTGCCATCATGTGTGGTCTCGAAGTTAGGTTGCTCTATACTTATTTTCCTGAAGGGTTGCTTAGCTGATGAAGTGGATGTAAAATCATTAGTAATGAAAAAATATATCAAATTGAGGGGATGGAAAAAAAATACTGTGAGAAGGAATGGAAAGCAGGCTATCAGATCCAGAGCCGCCACTATGCTGGTCGGGTAAACGCCTCCTCTTCGAAGCACTGCGAGCAGTTGAACTGGTCTCGCTAGCGGACTGTCTAGTGCTATTCGCCGGGAACATGCAATTTACAGAGTTGTGAATTCCTTTTCTGTTGTTATAAAGGATGGAAAAGAATTGTTAGTAAATTGATAATTAACTAGGACGTATATTGTAGTACTGATTTC
>NW_021236215.1:0-1672 GCF_002162155.2 Triticum dicoccoides | reverse complement strand
ATCCTTGCTACAGCAACAAAATGTCCTTCCAAATTGTTTTACGCAAGAACTCGCTTTTGCCTCGTAACCTTGGCTAGCACATGTATCCTTGCATTTACTATCTGAGCAATTCGGCGTATCATCACAATTCCCTATACGAGCTGTGGAGAATAAAATGTAATGCAACAAAAATAATCAGAACACCAAAATAACTCCAACAGATGGAACAAAACTATAAAACTATATGTTCAAGTAAATAAAAATGCTTATGTGCCTACCTGATGTATCATATGATTGGGTAGTGATTAAGATGGCCAACAAAGCCACTATGCCTAGTACCCATGTGATTTTGCTTCCAAAAGCCATGGATAATAGCTACACAATCCTTCTGTTGTATAGTTCTTCTGGGTAAAATGCTATAGAACTAGTGATGTCGTTTCTTGTGTTTATATAGAGGGTCACTAAAATTGGTCACAATCAATGTCTTCCATATTTGTTCTTTTATGATAAATGGTTTCTCCCATATCCAGGCACATTATTATTAGGATACATCTTGGCAATAAACTCATTCCTATTTATTCTAGTATGCTGAATATTTTCTCCCAAGATCGCACTCATTGGTTGTTCAAGGTAAATCATTAAAAAAATAGATTGCACGTAACATTGATGTTTTTGGCTTAAATCTTCTACATTGTTTTTTGTCAATCATTCCTATGCTAGCTAGTATTAATCAATTCTACGGAGTATTGGTAAATTGTTGATCCAACGATATGTCAAAAAAGTAGGAACACGACGGAATCATGTAGTGGTCTATCAGGACAACACCATGGTTTATATAGGTTTAGGCCTCCCCAAGGACAATAGCCTTACTGCTGCGTGTATTACACTGATATCAAAGAAGGATAACAAGGGCCTTGGAGACTAATCAAGATAGGATCTACAACTAGTCGGGAGATGGGATGTGCCATCACGTCTAACATATCCGAAGTAATCCTTACATGGCTATATGGCTTGAATTTTTTTACAAGGCTTCTATAATTGTTTTAGTTTCCTTTGCTCACTGTAATATGCATCATCATCCCATTGCATTGCTCCCATTATTCCATAGACTATAGCATGCCCATATCATTTTGTTGAGTTTGGTTTGCCTTGTTGCCAGATTATTTAAGGTTTGGAACAATGTTTGTTTCGATCTATATCATGTAGGCCTTTGCGTCAGAGATGCAAAATTTTCTATTGCTGTAGAATTATCTGCACTCGACACACAGTTCTCATATCATTGATCAAGTGGCATCTTCATTTGTACACAAATATGGTATGTATACGTTGCATGACTAACCGGCACACAACATGCAGCATGTCTATTCCTAAGTAGCGAGACATGTGTGACTCAACTCTTGGTGTGTAAAGATGTAGACCCTTTGCAAAAGCATTCAATCTGCTCGACTAGCTGCTGTCCACGGTATTGGATAAATTAATATGGTTAGCTCTTTTAAGCTGAGCCCCTTGGCAGGGAAGTTCTAAAATAGGTTGCGGTTAAGTCACTCAGGGTATTGGTAGGCTGTCATGGGGCACCCGAAGACCTCTTGGCAAAGCCATAATTCGAGACTATAGAAGATTATTAGCTGAAGCCCTAGTGGTCAGTATGTACTTTAATTAATTGTTAGTTAGTTGCATGCCTGTCATTTTGCAA
>NW_021236214.1:0-1976 GCF_002162155.2 Triticum dicoccoides | reverse complement strand
TTGCATATGCCGGAGTGAGAGTATTGGCTTGATGTGCATGAAAGAGAAGAATACACATTAATTTACACGGCAAAGAAGGAGAGAAGCTCGCTTGCAACATTGACTTAGAAGACATTAACTTTTGCCTTGGTACCTGTAATATGAGTTTGTGGCCTTGTATACAAAAATGAAGAGAGTACGTAAGTATAAATACTAAGAAAAAGGACGGATTCATTTGCAGCAATAGATGTCTTTCACATACAACTAGGAAAAATTAATTTCCTTTTTGACTGGCAGTTCCCAAAAATATATACTTCAATGTAAAAAAGCCTTGTGGTTAGTTTTTATTTTAATTCTAGTTGCACCTATTAGAGAAACTAGAAGAAATATGGAAATGTTCAAACGGAAGATTAAACCCAGTTGCTAAATGAATCCCAATTTGTTGAACATTATTTATGAGACCCTGTTCTACTACTAGGTTCACAGTATAGGAAAAAATGGAGGAATTGAAAAAAGAAAGGTAGCAATGGGATAGGAGTACATGTATGAAACAGACGATTGAAAAAAAAGGAACTCTGGAAAATTAGGGCGCTTAATTTGCAGGAAAAGAGATACCACAAGAATGGTAAAGATGTCCATTATCAGCTCAAAACTCCGTTTTTGCTGCAATTATTTGCTTGACTCGAGTGCACAGGAATTCCAAAAATGACGACTGGGTGGATTTTCTTTCATTAATTCCTGTACTTCTCCACTGGAGATGAGACAGAAGGGAAAAAAATAACATCTAGTTTTCAGTCTATCTATATTCTCGTGAATCAAAGGGGTGAATACTAGTGTTGCAGGAAAAATTCATACTCCAAATCAATGAAGATCACATGTGATCCGTCCGTACCAGTTCATCAGTGATTCCTTCCTCCCAAATCTGCCCAATACCTGCACACATATATGGACCGACAAAGCTATGGTCTAGCTAGAAAGATAGGTCACTGTTCTGTTATGCGCTTTTGGGAGTAGTAGCTTTGCTCGTTCCGGCAGGAAAGCATCCAATGCCCGGCATTCTATGTTCTATATCTATCTATGTGCACCTTTGGGTTCAAAGAGAAGAAAGCTATGGTTGATAAGACAAAAGAAAAGACTGTCTTAATAAGGAAAAAAAGCTACGTACACACATGTACATATATGGACCGCGAGCAAGCTAGATAGATCACAGTTCTGTTCTGTGCGGTGGGTCATACAAATATTTCCTCAGCAAACAAACCGAGAGCTGCATCTTCTGGTCCTCTTAGAAATACGAAATGATCTCCACGTGCACAAGTATCTCTCACGCATACTCATCAATTGCAATCCATGCATGCATCCAGTGCAGTATCCTCCTCTTGATGAAATATATGAGAAGGCAGTTCAGAATGGGGATGCCAGTCTGATGTGTCTCCTTGATTTTGCCAAACCAACCTAAATCCTTTGATGTGTAGACGCTTGCCGTATTTGCAGCAGGGGCCACAATTTTGTCGGCATGGTGAACAGACACTGCCTCGACAGAAAGAACTTGCCACAAGTAACTTTGTCCATCTAGCAAGCAAAGGGAGAGGAAGCGAGTTCTAGCAAAGAAAAAGCAAGGAGAGAGGGAGAGAGATAGAGAGTTCTATTTTCTTCCAGTACAACGTGGATAGACTAGGGGTGGACACAAAGTTCTCAGCTCGTGAGCTTAATGAGTGCTCAATAGCCAATCGCTAGCTTCTAAATGAATTAAGCAAATCATTGGTTTTAGCTCGCTAAGCTTAACGAGTTTTCAAAGCAACACACCACATATTCTTATCTTAAGTTACACCATCTAATCAACCCAACCCAGCCCATAGGAGTTCAATGTATGGTTTGTCCCAAAATCTAACAATTAATTTTGTGGCCAAATTGTTGAAAATTTTGGATTCCTGCTAGATATTTGCGGTTGTGCCGTTAAGTGTTAACTAGCGCTCACGGGTGCTCACCAACTTAACAAG
>NW_021236213.1:0-850 GCF_002162155.2 Triticum dicoccoides | reverse complement strand
GTGGTGCTGTGTGAAATTAAATAATCCACGTCGTGAGAAGGGGCAGGTGTAGCAACTCAGGGAAAAGAAATCTCACTCCAGGATTTTGCGAGGGAAAAACAATTAATTTAAAGGAGCATAAACCACAACAAAGACTACACCCATTAGTAGAAGCCAAAATAATTGACTCGTCGTACAAACTCAGGGTATCACGCATAAGTCACACACATAAATAAATGTTGCAAAAAAAAACAAATACAGTAGTGACGTCTAAAATGAAAACGGTAACTGGGTGGGGTCTTGATAAAATGTCTCTGGTAAAGGGATACACTCCTCTTCTATCGGGGAAAGTGGATTGACCAGTCGATGTATGCGTCTCTCCGGGTCGGGCCTCAGTGGTCTGCCGATGGCAATCTGAGGATTTAAATCTGCGAGGCTCTGGAGATAATCCATCACTCGCTGGTTCAAATGCTCTTGAGCAATGATGTACTGGATAAGGTTGGCTAGCACTGGGTCTCTCTCAATGCGTCCATCGGGAAAAGATGTTACTTCTCCGAGTGCTGCACGGCTCGGAAAGTAATAATATCCTCGTTCGCGGGCATAGGGTACTGCGGATCGAAGACGAGCAATCGCTTCTTTCGCAGCAGCTTCTATGGCCAGGTGTGGGGTTGGCATAGATTTCCCCACGAAGGAAACTTCTGTTGGATCTTGGTTGGGGTCTACAGGAGGAATGTGTACTGCTGCCCAATATTCCGAGGCGGATGGGGTGATTCTAGATTTGAACAGCTCGTACTGAGGTGGCTGGGTAGAACCCATGGTACTGAGGGTAAAGTCCTGCAATATTTTGACAAAGCTACCTGGGGTTGCATCT
>NW_021236212.1:0-388 GCF_002162155.2 Triticum dicoccoides | reverse complement strand
AGGGAATTGAAGTTGATAAAGCCAGGATTGAAGCTATTGAGAGTTGGCCGCAGCCCAAAACGGTCACACAAGTGAGGAGTTTCCTTGGCCTCGGTGGATTCTATAGGCGTTTTGTGAGAGATTTCAGCACCATTGTTGCACCTCTCAACGAGCTTACAAAGAAGGATGTGCCTTTTGTTTGGGGTACCGCACAGGAAGAAGCCTTCACGTTACTGAAAGATAAGTTGACACATGCTCCTTTACTCCAACTACCTAATTTTAATAAGACTTTTGAGCTTGAATTTGATGCTAGTGGAATTGGATTAGGATGTGTGTTATTACAAGATGGCAAACTTGTTGCATACTTTTCTGAAAAATTGAGTGGGCCTAGTCTGAATTATTCTACTTA
>NW_021236211.1:0-973 GCF_002162155.2 Triticum dicoccoides | reverse complement strand
CGTTCTGAGCAACTTTCATGTTGAAAATATTTTAATCCGAGTTACGGATTAAAAGATATGATTTTCTAAAGATTATATTAATTTCTGGAATTTAATTAATTAATTATTTAATTAATTCGAAAAATGGATTTATGACGTCAGCATGATGTCATGCTGACGTCAGCAGTCAACAGAGTTGACTAAGTCAAACTTACGCGTGGGTCCAGTGGGACCCACCTGTCATACGCTGTTAGGTTAATTAGGGTTTAGTTAAACTAATCACTGTTTAATTAAGCTAACAGGTTAATTAGATTAATTAATTAAGGTTAACTAACTTAATTTAATTAATTAATTAATTAATTAATTAATTAATTAAATTTGTTTTCATTTTAATTATTGTTTTTATTAATTTTTATTATTATTATTTTTTATAAACGTTCTGTGGGGGGGTTGGGGCCCCACATGTCATAGGCAAGGGGGCCATAGCGGGTGTGGGCTACGGGCACAGGGAGTCCGGGCGCATGGGCGCAGCCACGAGGACGCACCCGGTGGGGCGCGCGGGCGCCGATGGGGTCGGGGAGAGGGGCGGCCAGCGCCGGCGAGCGGCGGGGCCGGCAGGAACGGTAGCAGGCAGCGGGGCACACGCGGCCAATGGCCAGCGGCGACGCTAGGAGAGGGGCGAGGCCATGGCCGAGGTGGCCGGAGCAGGGGAGGTGATGGCGCAAGGCGGGGCCGGAGGCCACGGTGCCGGCCAAGCGGCCGGAGCGGCGATCACCGCGGTGGGAGGCGACACGGGGACGTGGGATGGTCGAGGGAGCGGGAGGAGGGGGGAGGTGGTGCGGTGGTCGTGGTGCCGTTCGGCAATCCCGTCGACGCGACGGAACGGACGACGGAGAGGGGGAGAGAAGAGGAGGCCGGGGGTGCGGCCACGGGCGCGGTCATGAGCAGGGAGCCGGCCACGGCGCGGGTGCCGCGCGTGCGGGCGCGACGCCGC
>NW_021236210.1:0-770 GCF_002162155.2 Triticum dicoccoides | reverse complement strand
GTCGCGTTGTACTGCGGAGTGGACAATGTGGTTATCTGTCTTGGTTCTCCAGCCCAGTATCGAACGACGAAGGTTAGCAAGCCTTGGCCTTGTCCGGGACCATGTGAGTTTTTTGTTTCCCGACTCCGTCTATCTGGAACTGGGGCGTTCTACATCCCCCACTGGCGTTATTTTCGTCGGAGCGACAATTTGCTATGTGGATCATGGCTGTTGGTGTCTCATTGACCGACTTCCAGGCCGCTACTTCTACAAGCTCGTGTGTTTAAACAAGTTTGGTACACCGAGACGGATGTCCCAAAACTGATAACAAGCTAGAATACTTCGACACCTGAATATTTACATGTATTTTTCAGTTTGTGTAATGATATTTTTGTAAGGGTTTATGCTACTTAATCTATGGTCCCGTTAATATATTTTTTTACAGAACAATACGTATAGATGGAAAACAGCGTGTGATGGGTCACATGGGTTTCTGGGGGAACAATTATGGGCCGTAGAGACGTACGTACGCGGCAGCAGTGGTTCAGTGCGTGACCGGTGTGAATATGAACAAATTAAGCTGGCTCGATCGCTGCATAATTGAATTTGGAATTGGAATTAATGGTGTCAGATCACCATATGTATCGACTGCGACGAAACGCTACGTTCCAGTAATGTATCGTTTTCAGGATGTGCGGTCTCTATCTCTCTCCGCGACCACAGTTGTGGATCTCTCCTAATACTGTGGTCGATCGGCCAGGACCATGCACATGCATACAGAAAGCACACAC
>NW_021236209.1:0-3157 GCF_002162155.2 Triticum dicoccoides | reverse complement strand
CATTTGCTCGTTCCACTTGACCGTTGGTTTGAGGATGATAGACTGAAGCGTAATCGAGCTTGATGCCCCTATTTTTGCACCATGATTTAACCTCATCGGCCGTGAAGTTCGTGCCGTTATCGGTGATGATGCTGTGGGGGACACCATAACGGTATACTACCCCAGATATAAAGTCTATCACTGGTCCGGACTCTGCCGTTTTAACTGGCTTGGCCTCTATCCATTTGGTGAATTTATCCACCATGACCAATAGGTACCTTTGCTTGTGGGTTCCCCCTTTAAGTGGTCCAACCATGTCAAGCCCCCAGACCGCGAACGGCCAGGTAATGGGTATAGTTTTGAGGGCGGTGGGTGGCGTGTGGCTCTGATTAATAAAGAGCTGACAACCGACGCATCTTCGGACTAAGTCCTGAGCATCTGCCCGGGCCGTCGGCCAATAAAATCCTGTACGGAATGCCTTTCCTACAAGGGCCCGGGCTGCGGCGTGGTGTCCGCCTAGTCCGGCGTGAATTTCAGCCAGAAGGTCTCGCCCTTCCTCTTCGGAGATACACGTTTGAAGGACTCCGGTTGTGCTTTTCTTATAGACTAGAGCCATCCGGTTTATATAGACACCGGAGAGGGCTAGGGTTACATAGAGTCGGTTACAATAGTAGGAGATCTACGTATCCGTATCGCCAAGCTTGCCTTCCACGCCAAGAAAAGTCCCATCCAGACACGGGACGAAGTCTTCAATCTTGTATCTTCATAGTCTTGGAGTCCGGTCGATGATGACGATAGTCCGGCCGACGATAGTTCGGCCGATGATGGTAGTCCGGCTATCCGGACACCCCCTAATCCGGGACTCCCTCAGTAGCCCCTGAACCAGGCTTCAATGACGATAAGTCCAGCGTGTGTGTAGTCTTCGGCGTTGCAAGGCGGGTTCTCCTTCAAGTTCTACGTACCTGCCGAACAGTGTCCGGCTTCCTCATCAATGTTGCACGTCTTGGCTTCCATGCCCAATAATGGCCTTCCTCCACGCGTCGTGCGAATGTGAAAAGCCAGGGTGTCTTTTATGTGTTACCCCCTAGTTGTGCGAATAATCTGCCTATAAGGGAGGCAAGAATCCAGATCCAAATCGCCATCTTCCTCCCGCAAATACTCATCGGAGCGCTTGCGACCAAGAATCCATTCCATCATGAACCGTCAACACGGCTCCTCTTCTCGCGCTCCCAGCCCTTTGCCAGGAGTTCCTCCGCGGGCTCCTGGAGTTCTACGGACTCCAGCTTCATCACCTCACGCCCGCCTCAATCCTGCACATTGCGGGTTACGTAGCTCTTTGCGAGCTATTCTTGGGCGTCGAGCCCCATTTCGCGCTGTGGAAGAGGTTGTTCTTCCTTGTACCCCGCTCTCACGAGGGGTCCATATATTAAGTGGGCGGCGCCGAAATATGGCGTATTGCCGGGACCGGATATCCATCCGGAACCCCTAAGAAGGCATCCGAGACTGGCCTTCAGGATGGTTTTATATAGAAGACGCTCCGCTGCCGGACCCTGTTCGGATCGGCCTCCCGGAGTTTAGCAATGCTCCTCTGAAGAAACGCCTTAGTTGGCGTCCGTGGAGCCCCCAACTGGAGGAAGACAAGAGCGTCCATTATTTGATGGGCCGAATAAGGTTACTGGCCCATTCCGGGTTGACCATGATTGGAGTCATGGCAACATGCATTATGCGGGGGGTGCAGCCACTACAATACAGGGGGCACCCCATGTGGGATTTTAACGGGGAGGACGATGCCACCCGTCATGGCCGTAAAGGGCCGGATTCGGTCGAAGACCTGGCGACGATCCTGTCCGGCCTGTATAAGGGGGAGAAGGAGGATTTCCTTCGGATGAACCCGTTAAATGGGTTCTCCATGAATAATCCCCGGCCTTGGGTAAGCGAACACTCTGCGTGCCCGACTCATGCTTTTTGAAACTTAAGTTTCTTATATTGTGTTCTTCTTTCGACGCAGGAACTGCGCCGAATCGTGGAGGACATGCTAAGTCCAGCTCCGCAACCCGAGGATCCAGAGAGATCCCGGGATCCGGCCTCCGAAGAGGATCCGGACATAAAGGTGGAGCTAATCGACGGGGTGTTCCACCAGCTCAGCATGGACAATGCCTTAGTCGCCATCACGGCCGACTATCCCGGACTATATCCGGCTTCCCAGGTGATTGCGACCGAAGTCCTGACACCGTCATTCCTTCCTTGCTTATTTCTGACCACCGTATATGATGGCGCCGTGCAGGAGGCGCCCCTAGGGCAAGAAGCCGAGCCCGCGGTGGCTGACCAACAAAGGCCAGTCCAGACCAGTAGGCGGAAGAGGAGCGCGGCGCGGACTGAAACGTCGCCGCAAAGGTGTAGCTCACAATTCATTATTTAGAGCAACATTCCTAGGAAGCGTTTGAGTGCTCATGACTTTTGTAGGGAAAAAAGCGCCTGCCGGACTGCGGGCGTGGAGGTTGCCAATCCAACCTCTACCAGCCAGGCTCCAGCACCTGGTCTGGAGGGGGAGGCGTGCGCAAGGCGCGAGCCGGACGTTCCTCCGACGGAGGATGCCGACAGACTGTCCGCCACCAAGTCTGAGGTGGAGAGTGCCATAAATCACAGGCACCGCCGGACAGTATTTCGTGACGCGTGCTTCTCCCCCGAGGCGTTGAATGCCTTTAACACGGGGGACGCGCACCTTCGTGCTGCTCAAGATGGTTTTACCAGAGCCACGGAGCAGTATGTAAAAGACATACGGGTAAGAGAATTTAATAGTTGTATATGCCAGTAGCCCCCGAGACTTAAAGTAGTTATATTAACTGATTTAAGGATCATATGAAACGTAGGATCTTACCGAGAAGAATACCCAACTGTCTTAGGAGCTGCAGGAGTGCAAGGCCCAACTTGAGGCCGCACTCTCTGGCGCAGGAGGAAACACAGGGACCTCTCCTGGTAACGCATTATTTTAGAAAGATAAGTAGCGTTTGGCCTTTGCGCAAGTCTAAAAAATGACGTTGCAGGTGCTGCCGGACAAGATCCGGATAGGCAAGAACTTTTGCGCCAACTGAAGGCCGGTGAGAGGGTGCTGCATAAGGTGCAGCATGAAAGGAACAAGCTCCAGGATGCCCATGCCCAGCTTGGAGAAGAGCTGAAA
>NW_021236208.1:0-597 GCF_002162155.2 Triticum dicoccoides | reverse complement strand
GATATGAGGTCATTTGAACAAACTATGCCATGAATGTGGCCATAAGATTGTTCATTTGGCTTGAAAGCCATGAATCTTCACACATGATAGCTCATTTCTGAGAACACTTTTTTAAAATAATTACCGTATTACAAGTTTATTACTTTTCCTGGAAACTTGGTCACATAAAATGACACAATTCGAAGGTTTTCCAATTTTTTGATTTTTTTTGATATTTTTATGCCCGTTTCAAAATGCGGTCAAAATGGCGGGCATTACCGTTCCTAGCTAATGGTTGAATCTTGGAAAACTTTTGGTGTTTGTATGATAAAATAGATACTTATGTACCTATAAATGATTTTTGGAAAAAATAAATAGCAAACTATGAGGTAGCTGCAGTTCAAATTTGACCCGTTTCCAACTGAATCGGCGACAATTTGTCTTTTTCACCAGAGGTGGATCAAAAGTTTTTACACCCAACCATTTGGTCAATTGTGCATTAAACATGGCCTAGTATTTTATAAAATTGATTTGTTCCATTTTTGCAACAATTATTTGGTAGTTCCTTCATAAAAAACCCTCATTTCAGGCACTCAAAAAATGGAAAATGAATTTTCC
>NW_021236207.1:0-1643 GCF_002162155.2 Triticum dicoccoides | reverse complement strand
TAGTGCTAAACTTACGGAAAATATCGGTATCCATAAAAGATTTAACACAATCAAACTTAGGTGTCATACCTGACTCCTTACCTTCGTCGAGGTCCTAATCTTCAGAGTTGCGTTTAATTCTATCCAATAAATTCCATTTAAATTTGATAGTCTTCATCATAAAAGAGCCAGCACAAGAAGTATCGAGCATGGTGCGATTGTTATCAGAAAGCCGAGCATAAAAACTTTGCATAATTACTTCTCTTGAGAGCTAATGTTGGGGCATGAATATAAGATTAATTTAAGCCTCCCCAAGCTTGAGCGATGCTTTCTCCTTCGCGAGGCCAAAAATTATATATATAATTGCGATCACGATGAACAAGATGCATAGGGTAATACTTTTGATGAAATTCCAATTTCAATCTTTTATAGTTCCATCATATCATATCATCACATAGCCTGTACCATGTCAATGCGTCTCCCTTCAAAGATAAAGGGAAGGCCTTCTTCTTAACAACATCATCGGGTATACCTGCAAGCTTAAATAGTCCACAAACATCATCCACATAGCGTAGATGTTCATCAGGATGCCTTGTTCCATCTCCTGTAAAAGTGTTAGCTAGCAGTTTTTCCATCATACCTGAAGGAATCTCAAAAGGAGTTTCACTTTCAATAGGTTCAGTAGGTTGAGTAGGTTGAGGAGAAAATCTTTGCTCTACTGGACGGGGTGAAGATACCCCGAACAAGCCCCTCAGAGAATTACTTTCCATAGTAACAAGTGACAGAAAATTTCAGCACACTAAATAAATTTTTCCTTACCAAATTCCACCTACCAAAGGCGCTTTACTCCCCGGCAACGGTGCTAGAAAAGAGTCTTGATGACCCACAAGTATAGGGGATCTATCATAGTCCTTTCGATAAATAAGAGTGTCGAACCCAACGAGGAGCAGAAGGAAATGATAAGCGGGTTTCAGCAAGGTATTCTCTGCAAGTACTCAAATAAGTGGTAACAGATAGTTTTGTGATAGGATAAATTGTAACGAGCAACAAGTAACAAAAGTAAATAAAGTGCAGCAAGGTGGCCCAATCCTTCTTGTAGCAAAGGACAAGCCTGTACAAACTCTTATAATAGGAAAAGCGCTCCCGAGGACACATGGGAATCTCGTCAAGCTAGTTTTCATCACGCTCATATGATTCGCGTTCGGTACTTTGATAATTTGATATGTGGGTGGACCGGTGCTTGGTTACTACCCTTACTTGGACAAGCATCCCACTTATGATTAACCTCTATTGCAAGCATCTGCAACTACAACAAAAGTATTAAGGTAAACCTAACCATACCATGAAACATATGGATCCAAATCAGCCCCTTACGAAGCAACGCATAAACTAGGGTTTAAGCTTATGTCACTCTAGCAACCCATCATCTACTTATTACTTCCCAATGCCTTCCTCTAGGCCCAAATAATGGTGAAGTCTTATGTAGTCGGTGTTCACGTAACACCACTAGAGGCTAGACAACATACATCTCATCAAAATATCGAACGAATACCAAATTCACATGACTACTAATAGCAAGACTTCTCCCTTGTCCTCAGGAACAAACGTAACTACTCACAAAGCATATTCTTGTTCATAATCAGAGGGGTAATAATGTGCATAAA
>NW_021236206.1:0-847 GCF_002162155.2 Triticum dicoccoides | reverse complement strand
CATCCAATGTCCATGGTCAGGAAACTGTAACCATCTATTGATCAACGAGCTAGTCAACTAGAGGCTTACTAGGGACATGGTGTTGTCTATGTATCCACACATGTATCTGAGTTTCCTATCAATACAATTCTAGCATGGATAATAAACGATTATCATGAACAAGGAAATATAATAATAACCAATTTATTATTGCCTCTAGGGCATATTTCCAACACATACTCCATATGCACTGATCCTGATAAAGATATCTTGCTAGCCTGCTACTCTAAAAAAAAGAAACATCCATTTAAGTTAGATCCGCCCATGAATACAGGTAAGGAACTATGACAACCAAAACTGAACCAAGCTTTTTCTACTTCATTTTGAACCTCAATCAAAACAAGACTTTTCCTTTTTGAAACTCAATCAAACCACGATAGATTGACAACGTGAGAAACTGAGGAAGAGGAATTGAGGACTTACCATATTGGAGGCTTGGGAGATGGACGAGATGAGAAATGAACTAACCCGACTGCCAACAGCTGCAGAAAACCGGAGTGTCGGAGGAGCTGCCAAATCAGAGAACGAAGACGAGGGAGGTGCGTCGTGCTAGGAGGCCGGTAGCCAGGACCTCGGAGAGGGAGGCTGGCCATGCTTGGGAGGCAAGGAGCGGGGACCGGGCATTGGGAGGGGAACCGGGAGGGAAAGGCAGGTAGGGAGTTTGGGATGGAGGTTGTAGAGCTCGATCCGCAGGCGGATGTGGAGGACGCGATGCCGCGCGACAGGTCGGGCCCCTCGCCGGATAGCACGCCACCCGGTTTTGGCTGTGGTGACTAAACCTAGCCGGCCTCCGCTGCCGGCGGCGGAG
>NW_021236205.1:0-1024 GCF_002162155.2 Triticum dicoccoides | reverse complement strand
GTCAGTACGTCATCTATCTCAGATTCTCAGTCACAGCTATGATAATTGGAATATATTCATCTCCAGCTACAGGCCCATATTTTTTTGGTTCATGGAAAGAATTTTATAATTTTATCCTGTAGTTTCATGCTCCACATTTTGATAAAATTGACAAATGTCAGATTTGATTCGTTATTAGGTTCATGAATGCCAGGCGCTGCTCTTTTTTGTGAGGACTGTGGTCAGCAGCGCTGCTTACCACGTTGATGATTGTAGAAGCAACACCCAAAAGGAGTGACATCACAAAGACGGAGGACGACATCGAGCTGAGGTGAGCCATTGCCAATTTGCCATGATACACAAGAATGGAAGTGATTTGTTTCTAATTCTGGCACAAAAACTAATAGAAGTCATGTATTATGGTTTTTAATGCTTGTGTATTTTTCTGTGATCTTTAGAAGAATTGTACCCTGAGAAAATTTGAGAAATCAATTGTATGTAACTTCGGAAATTAAGTATGTTGGTAGCATTCTAATGTTTAATATACTAGGTGACACCCCGCACGTTGATGATTGTATGTAACTTTGGAAATTAAGTAGTGGGGGTGGGCCTTTTCGCATGCATGTTATGTGATGATGCGGCATGCTTGCATGTTGAGAGAAATAGTTAGAGGGGGTAGCTATTTAAATATAAAAGATACCAGGGATCATACAACATGTGAAAAGTCATTAATAGCAACATATTTAGTATGACCTTGTTAAAGTGATGGTCTACGTGACAGCTTTCAATAAAGCACTAAGCCTCAATTGAACTGACAATATCTTGAGAAAGAGAAAGGTTATATGCTACAAAGGTTGTTTAAAATGTCGATTTGTTGGATAAACAAACTATGGTATATACATCCTTGGTGAACTTAGTTATGTATATGTACATTTGTGAGTGTTGAATAATGTAGCCATGTTGTGGATTTGGTGTTGACTTGCCTAATTTCTGTAGTATTATATGGTTCATGCAGGCAAATATTTAAGGTAAGGGCGATGGCTCT
>NW_021236204.1:0-478 GCF_002162155.2 Triticum dicoccoides | reverse complement strand
TGCCCCTAATCTTTAATTAAACTAAACTAACCCCCCTGTCTAACCTGTGTCACTGACGTGTGGCCCCCACACGTCAGGTTTGACCTGGACCAGCCCAGTTGACTCTGCTGACGTCACAGTGACGTGGTGCTGACGCCATAATTCATTTCTGGATTTATATTATTCAGGAAATTCCAGAAAATTGTAAAAAAACTTCTAAAAATCATAGAAATTCAACCGTAACTCCAAATTAAATAAATTATATATGAAAAATTATCAGAAAAATTCAAGGAATCCATCTGTACCATTTTCATGCATGTTAGAACAACATATAGCTGCTGTTTAGCACAAATCAATTAAATGGCATTTGAATAATCACATATGGAGTTTGAATTTGAATCTTGTATTCAAACCAACTTCATTTAATCTGTTGCTAGTTGCATTAGCTCAAAACACATTCATATTGCCATGTCATGAGCATGCATCATATTGTGCATTG
>NW_021236203.1:0-1404 GCF_002162155.2 Triticum dicoccoides | reverse complement strand
AACGGGGAGGACGATGCCACCCGTCATGGCCGTAAAGGGCCGGATTCGGTCGAAGACCTGGCGACGATCCTGTCCGGCCTGTATAAGGGGGAGAAGGAGGATTTCCTTCGGATGAACCCGTTAAATGGGTTCTCCATGAATAATCCCCGGCCTTGGGTAAGCGAACACTCTGCGTGCCCGACTCATGCTTTTTGAAACTTAAGTTTCTTATATTGTGTTCTTCTTTCGACGCAGGAACTGCGCCGAATCGTGGAGGACATGCTAAGTCCAGCTCCGCAACCCGAGGATCCAGAGAGATCCCGGGATCCGGCCTCCGAAGAGGATCCGGACATAAAGGTGGAGCTAATCGACGGGGTGTTCCACCAGCTCAGCATGGACAATGCCTTAGTCGCCATCACGGCCGACTATCCCGGACTATATCCGGCTTCCCAGGTGATTGCGACCGAAGTCCTGACACCGTCATTCCTTCCTTGCTTATTTCTGACCATCGTATATGATGGCGCCGTGCAGGAGGCGCCCCTAGGGCGAGAAGCCGAGCCCGCGGTGGCTGACCAACAAAGGCCAGTCCAGACCAGTAGGCGGAAGAGGAGCGCGGCGCGGACTGAAACGTCGCCGCAAAGGTGTAGCTCACAATTCATTATTTAGAGCAACATTCCTAGGAAGCGTTTGAGTGCTCATGACTTTTGTAGGGAAAAAAGCGCCTGCCGGACTGCGGGCGTGGAGGTTGCCAATCCAACCTCTACCAGCCAGGCTCCAGCACCTGGTCTGGAGGGGGAGGCGTGCGCAAGGCGCGAGCCGGACGTTCCTCCGACGGAGGATGCCGACAGACTGTCCGCCACCAAGTCTGAGGTGGAGAGTGCCATAAATCACAGGCACCGCCGGACAGTATTTCGTGACGCGTGCTTCTCCCCCGAGGCGTTGAATGCCTTTAACACGGGGGACGCGCACCTTCGTGCTGCTCAAGATGGTTTTACCAGAGCCACGGAGCAGTATGTAAAAGACATACGGGTAAGAGAATTTAATAGTTGTATATGCCAGTAGCCCCCGAGACTTAAAGTAGTTATATTAACTGATTTAAGGATCATATGAAACGTAGGATCTTACCGAGAAGAATACCCAACTGTCTTAGGAGCTGCAGGAGTGCAAGGCCCAACTTGAGGCCGCACTCTCTGGCGCAGGAGGAAACACAGGGACCTCTCCTGGTAACGCATTATTTTAGAAAGATAAGTAGCGTTTGGCCTTTGCGCAAGTCTAAAAAATGACGTTGCAGGTGCTGCCGGACAAGATCCGGATAGGCAAGAACTTTTGCGCCAACTGAAGGCCGGTGAGAGGGTGCTGCATAAGGTGCAGCATGAAAGGAACAAGCTCCAGGATGCCCATGCCCAGCTTGGAGAAGAGCTGAAA
>NW_021236202.1:0-1066 GCF_002162155.2 Triticum dicoccoides | reverse complement strand
CATGACCCAGCTTCGAACGTGTCGGTCATCAGCAAGTGGGTCCGGGCTGTAGCACTGGGCTAGCAGGACTCCGGTAAACCGGGCTGTAGCGGGCTAACAGGACTCCGGTACTCAAGCGTGACATTTCCCCGAAGGGACAGACACAGGAACGAAGAAGGACACATGCCGGCCAGCCTAAGTGTTCCAGAGCAGTAGCAAGCTACCATGGCTCAGCGGTAACACTAGGAGACATTTCCCGGTAAGAGAGGCTACTAAAGATAAACAACTAGATAGTCAGATCCCACACATACCAAGCATTTCAATAACATACACACAATATGCTCAATATGTGCAATACAACATGGCATCACAAAATGACTCTACGACTCAAGTAGTTTATTCAATAGGCTCCGAGGAGCGAGACATTACAAACATGGGTCTCATGACCCAACAATCAGAGCATACAAGTCAAGGCACAAGCGGAAGCTATCATGTCTGAGTACAGACATCTATAAATGAAAAAGGCTGAGAAGCCTGACTATCTACCAGATCCTACCGAGGCACAAGATCGTAGCTGAGGTAACAAGCTAAACGTCGAAGACCACGCGGAAAAACTAGTGAGACTGAAGTCTCTCTGCAAAAACATAAAATAGGCAAACGTGAGTACAAATGTACCCAGCAAGACTTACATCAGAACTATCTACATATGCATCATTATCAGCAAAGGGATGGTGGGGTTTAACTGCAGCAAGCCAGCTTTGACTCGGTGGCTATCCTAAACTACGACTGCAAGCGACTCTTTTGAGGTGGCGCACACGAGTCCACATATTCACCATATCAATACACCACTATGGATCCGCTCCCGTCTCCCTACGAGAACGCCATCCATAGCACTCACGCTTATCTTGCGTATTTTAGAGTATCCACTTTCACTTGTCTATGAACTATGCAATGGGGTCCAAGTTTCCATATCCGAGGAATCCGGCTATTCGAATAGATGATGTTAACCCTGCAGGGGTGTACTTCTTCACACACGCTCTCGCCACTTATCGCCCTGTACACGTCATGTACCTCGGCAACCTTCAAG
>NW_021236201.1:0-560 GCF_002162155.2 Triticum dicoccoides | reverse complement strand
CGGGTTCCTCACCAAGCGTCGCGCCCCTGAAGTTAGCACCTCCCAGTGCTAGCCCGGCGGAGCCCAGTCCCGAACATGGGTTCTCTGAAGCAGGACGTCGTCGTGAATGGGTCGACGGCGAGGATGCGGGCCGGGCATCGTCGACAACAAATACTATATGCCGCAAAAGTAAAGTAACATTTTTTAAATAATGGATTGTGATCTCACATATGCAAATTCTAAATTTTATAACTAAAACTAACATTTCTAATATTTCTATAACTAAAACTAACATTTCTAATATTTCTATAACTAAAAAACATTTCTATATAACTAACATTTCTATATAACTAACATTTATAATATTTCTATATAACTAACATTTCTATAACTAAAACTAACATTTCTAATAATTCTATAACTAAAAAAAAGATTGCTAACAATTCTATAACAATGTGTGTGTGTGCGTCGGCCGGGGCAGGAGCTCACCGGCGAGGCGCGGCGACGGGGGGCGGCGACGGGGACGGGGACGGAGACGGAGACGGGGACGGGGCGGCGACAACGGGGACGGGGGCGGGCCG
>NW_021236200.1:0-4782 GCF_002162155.2 Triticum dicoccoides | reverse complement strand
CTAGTTCAATCTCGTTACCGACAAGTCTCTTTACTCGTTCTGTAATGCATCATCCCGCAACTAACTCATTAGTCACATTGCTTGCAAAGCTTATAGTGATGTGCATTACCGAGAGGGCCAGAGATACCTCTCCGATACACAGAGTGACAAATCCTAATCTCAATCTATGCCAACTCAACAAACACCTTCGGACACACCTATAGAGCATCTTTATAATCACCCAGTTATGTTGTGATGTTTGATAGCACACAAGGTGTTCCTCCGGTATTGGGGAGTTGCATAATCTCATAGTCAGAGGAATATGTATAAGTCATGAAGAAAGCAATAGAAATAAAACTAAACGATCATAATGCTAAGCTAACGGATGGGTCTTGTCCATCACATCATTTTCTAATGATGTGACCCCGTTCATCAAATGACAACACATGTCTATGGTTAGGAAACTTAACCATCTTTGATTAACGAGCTAGTCAAGTAGAGGCATACTAGGGACACTCTGTTTGTCTATGTATTCACACATGTACTAAGTTTCCGGTTAATACAATTCGAGCATGAATAATAAACATTTCTTATGATAGAAGGAAATATAAATAACAACTTTATTATTTCCTCTAGGGCATATTTCCTTCAGCCTCCCACTTGCACTAGAGTCAATAATCTAGATTACATAGTAATGATTCTAACGCCCATGGAGTCTTGGTGTTGATCATGTTTTGCTCGTGAAAGAGGCTTAGTCAACGGGAATGCAACATTCAGATCCGTATGTATCTTGCAAATCTCTATGTCTCCCTCCTTGACTTGATCGCGGATGGAATTGAAGCGTCTCTTGATGCATTTGGTTCTCTTGTGAAATCTGGATTCCTTCGCCAAGGCAATTGCTCCAGTATTGTCACAAAAGATTTTCTTTGGACCCGATGCACTAGGTATTACACCTAGATCGGATATGAACTCCTTCATCCAGACTCCTTCATTTGCTGCTTCCGAAGCAGCTATGTACTCCGCTTTTTACACATAGATCCCGCCACGACGCTCTGCTTGGAACTACACCAACTTACAGCTCCACCATTCAATATAAATACGTATCCGGTTTGTGACTTAGAGTCATCGGGATCAGTGTCAAAGCTTGCATCGACATAACCATTTACGACAAGCTCTTTGTCACCTCCATAAACGAGAAACATATCCTTAGTCATTTTCAGGTATTTCAGGATGTTCTTAACCGCTGTCTAGTGATCCACTCCTGGATTACTTTGGTACCTCCCTGCTAAACTTATAGCAAGGCACACATCAGGTCTGGTACACAATATTGCATACATGATAGTGCTACCTCTTGAGCATGCGTTGATTTTCCCTTGAAGAGGAAAGGGTGATGTAGCAAAGTAGCGTAAGTATTTCCCTCAGTTTTTAAGAACCAAGGTATCAATCCAGTAGGAGACTACACGCAAATCGCCTAGTACCTGCACAAACAAACAAGAACCTCGCAATCAACGCGATAAAGGGGTTGTCAATCCCTTCACGGTCACTTACGAAAGTGAGATACGATAACGATAATAAGATAAATATTTTTGGTATTTTTGTTGTATAGATTGAAAAGTAAAGATTGCAAAATAAAATAAATAGTAAACTAGAATTGTAGATCGGAAACTTATATGATGTAAAGTAGACCCGAGGCCATAGGTTTCACCAGTGGCTTCTCTCAAGATAGCATATATTACGGTGGGTGAACAAATTACTGTCGAGTAATTGATAGAAAAGTGCATAGTTATGAGAATATCTAGGCATGATTGATAACCCACAAGTATAGAGGATCGCAACAGCTTTCGAGGGTAGAGTATTCAACCCAAATTTATTGATTCTACACAAGGGGAGCCAAAGAATATTCTCAAGTATTAGCAGCTGAGTTGTCAATTCAACCACACCTGGAAACTTCGTATCTGCAGCAAAGTGTTTAGTAGCAAAGTAATATGATAGTGGTGGCAGCGGCAACAAAAGTAAAGACAGCAAAAGTAATGTTTTTGGTATTTTGTAGTGATTGTAACAGTGGCAGCGGGAAAGTAAATAAGCGTAAACCAGTATATGGAAAACTCGTAGGCACCGGATCAGTGAAGGATAATTATGCCGGATGCGGTTCATCATGTAACAGTCATAACATAGGGTGACACAGAACTAGCTCCAATTCATCAATGTAATGTAGGCATGTATTCCGTATAGTCATACGTGCTTATGGAAAAGAACTTGCATGACATCTTTTGTCCTACCCTCCCGTGGCAGCGGGGTCCTATTGGAAACTTAGGGATATTAAGGCCTCCTTTTAATAGAGAACCGGAACAAAGCATTAGCACTTAGTGAATACATGAACTCCTCAAACTATAGTCATCGCTGGGAGTGGTCCCGATTATTGTCACTTCGGGGTTGCCGGATCATAACACATAGTAGGTGACTATAGACTTGCAAGATAGGATCAAGAACTCACATATATTCATGAAAACATAATAGGTTCAGATCTGAAATCATGGCACTCGGGCCCTAGTGACAAGCATTAAGCATAGCAAAGTCATAGCAACATCAATCTCAGAACATAGTGGATACTAGGGATCAAACCCTAACAAAACTAACTTGATTACATGATAAATCTCATCCAACCCATCACCGTCCAGCAAGCCTATGATGGAATTACTCACGCACGGCGGTGAGCATCATGAAATTGGTGATGGAGGATGGTTGATGATGACGACGGCGACGAATCCCCCTCTCCGGAGCCCCGAACGGACTCCAGATCAGCCCTCTCGAGAGGTTTTAGGGCTTGGCGGCGGCTCCGTATCGTAAAACGTGATGATTTCTTCTCTCTGATTTTTTTTCTCTCCGAAAGCAAATATATAGAGTTGGAGTTGGCGTCGGAGGGTCTTCAGGGGGCCCACGAGGTAGGGGGGCGCGCCCTAGGGGGGGCGCCCCCCACCCTCGTGAGAAGGGTGTGGGCCCCCTGGTCTTCATCTTTGGCGAGGATTTTTTATTGTTTTTTCTAAGATGTTCCGTGGAGTTTCAGGTCATTCCAAGAGTATTTGTTTTCTGCACATAAAACAACACCATGGCAATTCTGCTGAAAACAGCGCCAGTCCGGGTTAGTTCCATTCAAATCATACAAGATAGAGTCCAAAACAAGGGTAGAGTGTTTGGAAAAGTAGATACGACGGAGACGTACCAACTCCCCCAAGCTTAAACCCTTGCTTGTCCTCAAGCAATTCAGTTGACAAACTGAAAGAAAGAAAAACTTTTACAAACTCTGTTTGCTCTTGTTGTAAATATGTCAAGCCAGCATTCAAGTTTTCAGCATAGATCATAACTAACCACATTTGCAATAATTCTCAGGTCTCACAATTACTCATATCAATAGCATAATCAACTAGCAAGTCATAATAATAAATCTCGGATGACAACACTTTCTCAAAACAATCATAATATGATATAACAAGATGGTATCTCGCTAGCCCTTTCTGAGACCGCAAAACATAAATGCAGAGCACCTTTAAAGATCAAGGACTGACTAGACATTGTAATTCATGGTAAAAGAGATCCAATCATAGTCATACCCAATATAAATTAACAGTGATGAATGCAAATGACGGCTGTGCTCTCCAGCTAGTGCTTTTAAATAAGAGGGTGATGACTCAACATAAAAGTAAATGGATAGGCCCTTCGCAGAGGGAAGCAAGGATTTGTAGAGGAGCCACAGCTCGGTTTTGGAATAGAGATAAATTGTATTTTGAGCGGTATACCTTCATTGTCAATGTAACAACTAAGAGATGGCGATATCTTCCATGTTAAACACATTATAGGTGGTTCCCAAACAGAATGGTAAAGTTTATACTCCCCCTCCACCAACAAGCATCAATCCATGGCTTGCTCTAAACAACGAGTGCCTCCAACATACATCAGGCCCTAGGGGGAGTTTTGTTTGCAATTAATTTTGATTTAGTTTGCATAAAGCATGGGACTGGGCATCCCGGTGACCAGCCATTTTCTCGTGAGTGAGGAGCGGAGTCCACTCCTCTTGAGAATAACCCGCCTAACACGGAAGATAAGGACAACCTTGGTTGATACATTGATACGTCTCCAACGTATCTATAATTTTTGATTGCTCCATGCTATATTATCTACTGTTTTGGACTATATTGGGTTTTATTTTCCACTTTTATATTATTTTTGGGACTAACCTATTAACCGGAGGCCCAGCCCAGAATTGTTGTTTTTTTGCCTATTTCAGTGTTTCGAAGAAATGGAATATCAAACGGAGTCCAAACGGAATAAAATCTTCGGGAACGTGATTTTCTCACCGAATGTGATCCAGGAGACTTCGACCCTGCTCCAAGGAACAAACGAGGCGGTCACGAGGGTGGGGGGCACCCCCTAGGACGCGCCCCCTGCCTAGTGGGCCCCTCGTTGCTCCTCCGGCGTACTTCTTCCTCCTATATATACACACGTACCCCCAAACGATCAGAACAGGAGCAAAAAACATAATTCCACCGCCGCAACTTTCTGTATCCACGAGATCCCATCTTGGGGCCTGTTTCGGAGCTCCGCCGGAAGAGGGCCGTCATCACGGAGGGCTTCTACATCATCCTAGCCCCTCCAATGAAGTGTGAGTAGTTTACCTCAGACCTTCGGGTCCATAGTTAGTAGCTAGATGGCTTCTTCTCTCTCTTTGAATCTCAATACAAAGTTCTCCCCCTCTCTTGTGGAGATCTATTCGATGTAATCTTCTTTTTGCGGTGTGTTTGTTGAGAC
>NW_021236199.1:0-463 GCF_002162155.2 Triticum dicoccoides | reverse complement strand
ATTGCGTTACCGACATATCAGTAAGCTGCTCTTGAGACCGCGCCACCTCGGGATTGGCTACAGGGGGCACGCGCAAAGAAGGGGCTCCACCCCGGATGACATGCTCGGGCGCCAGAGTGGCCGTCACCTTAGGAGCGGCCGGAGTGGAGGAAGATCTTGAGCTTGCTCTTGATGAACCGGGGAGTCAACTTTTCCAAGGTATCTTCATGTCACCCACCACCAGAGGGGTCACCTATGTGGTAGGGACATTGGGTCCACCGCACACATAGGACGTGGGAGACGGGTCGACATGTCCCCCTGCACAGGACATCGGGTCATCGACACAGGCTGGGTCTTGAGGAGTTAGCAGAGGTGCCTATGCCACAGGCTTGGCCCCATCAAGGTCCCCATATTAGTACCGGGGGTGGTGCCCGAGGAAGTTCCGACCACTTGGGCCCCAAACTTGTGTGGTGGCCTACGAATC
>NW_021236198.1:0-819 GCF_002162155.2 Triticum dicoccoides | reverse complement strand
TTGCTCATACTTATCCCACTTAGGCAATCCCACCGCGTAGCCACCACTAGTAGAAAAAGGGTCAAATGTGAAGCACAATAGTGCCGGTTTGAATTTCAGCCGGCACTAATGTGTACATTAGTGCCGGTTCGTGGCGGCGATCAATAGCACCGGTTCGTGGCGAACCTTTAGTACCGGTTCATGCCACGAACCGGTACTAAAGAGGTTGTGTCAGCCTGCGGTCAGGCTATGGCCCCACCATCACCATTTAGTGCCGGTTCGTACCACGAACCGGTACTAATGAGGTTATGGCAAGTTGTTTTTAGTCCCACCTCGCTCCACTAACAAGCCTTTTACCACCTTGAATATGTTATTTCTCAAACTATCACAAGCACTTGGTCTTCATTGAACTCTATGTGTAGAATTTGCGGCCGCAATATGAGTCTTCATCGTTTTATAAATCGTTGATGACTCATATTGACAATTCAGATTGTACACACAAAGATCATTGATGATCAAAGTATTTTTGATGTTATAAGATCATATTGACAATTTAGACTGTAAAGAAATATAAGATCATTATCTAAATGCTCTTATATTTTTTGCGTTCACTATGCACCAACTGCTAGGCGGGAGGAGCTGTTTAGTACCGGTTTGTGGCGAACCTTTAGCACCGGTTCGTGCCACGAACTGGTACTAATGAGGTTGTGTCAGGTAAGGCTGGGCCCCACGAGCACCTTTAATACCGGTTCATGGATGAACCAGTACTACAGTTTCTTAGTAAGCTATTTTTTAGTCCCACCTCGCGAAGAGAGAGGGACTAGGAGCGGTTTATAAGCC
>NW_021236197.1:0-1763 GCF_002162155.2 Triticum dicoccoides | reverse complement strand
CGTGTGGCAACGACGATGGTGGCGAGCAGATCCGAGTCGCAGCTTGTCCTTCTGCTGTCGATAGTCGGGCGCGCTTATGGGTGTGCCCATGCTGGTTTCTGGTTGTGACAGAGAAATCGGAGCTGCGGAAGGCGAGGCCACTGCGGCAATGATGACTCCATGAGGGCGGTTTTCAGCGGACGGTGCTCTCCGGATGTTGCGCTGGACTAGGTCGGTGCGAGGCTTGCAACTTTCTCCTGTGATGCTCGTCAGCAAAATCGGAGCTGCCATGTCCTCGACGTTGTGGTCGACTGTTTGGTGTTGTTGTGGCCAAGTCGTTCGCGTGTTCCCCGTGTGGGGTTTGTATCTAGGTTTTTGCTTTTCATCTAATTAACCGGGCAACTCTCTTCTTCTTAATCAATGAAAATGACAAATCTTTTGCGTCATGTCAAAGGATTTTGACCATTCAGAAAAAATAGCAAAAAAACCAAAAAAATCAGAAGTTTTGTGGGATCAATGATAGTCATGTCCGCAAGGCGCGTGCAAGTTTTTGTGTTGGTTGGACACTCCGGGAGCTCGTGGCAAAGGAAAACAAAAATAATTTATGCCTATGAACAGTAAATTCAAAAAGTAGCAACAAAATAAAAAAATGATTTTTTTGGCTTCAAAGAGGCTTGAGTGCACAAGGTGCTTGCAAGGTTTGGTGATCAAATGAGCGTATGAGGCGCTCTAGAGAAAAAAAATAGTGCATTTTTTCAAAGTAATTTTTAGCTAAATTTTGTTTTTTTCTCCACGAGCTCCTACGATGTCCAAACACAACAAAAATGAGCACACATCTTGCACCTGAGTATCTTCAGTCCCACAAAATTTCATATCTTTTATTATTTTTCTATTTTTTCGAATTTACTGTTCACATGCGTACAAAAATTATGTTTTCCTTTGCCACGAGCTCCCAGGGTGTCCGAACGGCATGAAAATTTATACATAGCTTGCAGACATGAGTATCTTCGATCCCACAAAGTTTTAATTTTTTTTGGTCTTTTTTTGCTATTTTTTCAGGACGGTCAAAGCTCTTTAACCTGACGGTAACGGCATAAAAGGTCATTTATATAAGTGAAACTAACGGCGGAGGGGCAAAACTGAGCATACCTAAAAATTAGGGGCAAAAGTGAGTAGTGGGTTCGAGTTAAGGGACATAGATGTAAATGCTCCTTACATAAAATTCATCATTGTCATACTCATGATCTAATGCAGGCAAAGTAACAATGATATGGTTAGGGGCAAAACAATTCCCCGAAAACAATAAATCAATAATGAATAAATAGATACATGTTGTACTTAAAACCAACCATTCTTGTTGCCTGGCTCTAGGATTAAAGAGAGACCTTAAGGAGATGATCAGAGGGGGAAGCTGCACATCTACAAGGACTTGTTAGGGAACACAACAAAATTATCTGATTCCATTGAGTTAAACAAGGATAGCGAGATCTGCAAAAATGTAGACAACATGTAGGCTTGTTATGCACTTATTATGGCTAGTATCAACCTCATATATTTTTTCTGGATCACCATCTGTTTAGTTAACGGACCATTAAAATGTCCTTTGAATTTCCTAGGCACCGCGGATAATCCCTTCCGAAGATGAAGACTTGCTTCCAAGTGAAGAAGCAAGGCTTGAATCTAGTGAATTTGGTTACATATTGTATGCGCACACAGCTTCATGCAATAATTCTATCGTAATTATCAAGCGGATAAAAGGGAAAAATAATACAACCCTATTTATT
>NW_021236196.1:0-1966 GCF_002162155.2 Triticum dicoccoides | reverse complement strand
GCGGTGGCCCGCCAGTCGGCCACACCCCAAGTCGCGGCGATCGAGCCCGACGAATCCCTCTACGGCCTGTTCGATCTGTCGACTGGCTCCGTAGAGATCGCATCCGAGTGCGACAGCAATGATCCGGCGGTGGAGGTTTTGATGGTCAACGGGCCTCGTAGCCCTCCCGGCTTCCCCCGCGACGACGGGATGGATGGCGGAGGCGACCCCGCTCAAGCCCATGAGGAATATCAACCCGAGCCACTTAATTCCCTGCAAAGAGAAGAACTTCACCGCAGGAACATGGATGCCCTGCATACTCCCAGCGCAGGAGAAACCCCCGAGGCTCGCGCCTTGGAGGAGGCACGTTTGGCCAACTTGGCTGAACGCGCTCATCTGGAGAACCTCCAGCGAGCACTCGACGAGCGCGTGCGGCAACGAGTACCCGACTCCAGTCGACGACAACTCTTCCCGCAGCCGACTCAGGTATATCAAACCCCGATTCAGAATTTAGCAGCTGCAGCCCGTATAGCAGAGTCTATTCAGCCCTCTCAGTCGGAGGCAGGCAGAGGCTTGATGCAGACCAGGGACTTGCTCCGAGCAGCAGGAGATCAGAATTCAGCCGTGTCACAGTCGCGCAACAGGATTCACAGTCGATCTGTCGCTACGAATATGGTTCAGTCGGCTCACAGCCCTAGATCGCCTCCGCGGTGTGAGGGACGCGAGAATCGACGAGACCAATATGGTGACCAATACGATCGTGATGATAGGCGTCGAGTGCCCACTCCTCCCCCAAGAGGTGGGTCTTACGCTCATCGGCAGCAAGATGACAGGCGCCAGCTCAGTGTAGGGCGAAGAGCTCCGGTCGACCCCAGGGAACCAGGCTTTGACGCGCGATCCATCATCGTGCAAGGCCTGGTCGACCGGAACAGGGCTCATCGAGGTGGCCACGACAGAGATGCGCCCACTAGCAGTCGAGTACATGTTTCAGGTCCAGAATGTTTTAGCAGGGCTATCAGAGCCGCAGTGATTCCCCCCAACTTCAGGTTGGCGACTGGAGTAAGTAAGTTCACCGGTGAGTCTAAACCTGAAACTTGGCTTGAAGACTACCGAGTGGCGGTGCAGATTGGCAGCGGAAATGATGAAGTGGCTATGAAGCATTTACCACTCATGTTGGAAGGTTTGGCCAGGGCATGGTTGAATCAGTTAGCTCCAAGCAGCATTTACACTTGGGAAGATCTTTCCCGAGTGTTCGTCAGGACATTTGAGGGAACCTGCAAGCGACCAACTGGGTTGACAGAGCTGCAAGTCTGCGTGCAGAAGTCGAATGAAACCTTAAGGGATTACATTCAGAGATGGATCACTTTGCATCATACCATGGAGAACGTGTCTGATCATCAGGCAGTCTATGCTTTCAAGGATGGTGTTAAGAACAGAGAGTTAAGTTTGAAGTTTGGGCGGACCGGAGATATGACCTTGAGTCGAATGATGAAAATTTCCACCAAGTACGCCAATGGCGAAGAGGAGGACCGACTCCGGAGCGGCAAATACAAGCCGAGTCAGTCGGAGAAAGGAAACTCTAGTCCGAAGCAGAAGCGGAAGGCCGAGCCAGCGGCTCCTGGGGAGGCTCTGGCCGTGCCTCAGGGCAAGTTCAAGGGAAAACCCAAAGGGTCCTGGAACCCCAAGAAGGTGAAGGATAAAGAAGGAAATGACGTGATGGATCTGCCATGTCACATCCACACGAAGAAAGACGAAGAGGGTAATTTCATCTACCCGAAGCATACCACTCGCCAGTGCCGGCTCCTGATCCAGCAGTTCCAAGGTAAACAGCCCAAGGACAAGGAAAAGGAGTCGGACAAAGCCGAAGACAAGGAGGACAGTGATGGAGGATATCCTCATGTTAACTCCACTTTGATGATCTTTGATGATGTAGGAAGCAAAAGTCACTGAAAGTTATCAACCGTGAGGTGAATATGGTCGCCCCGGC
>NW_021236195.1:0-686 GCF_002162155.2 Triticum dicoccoides | reverse complement strand
CCTTGCCCTTCTTGAAACTAGTGGTTTCACCAACCATCAACAATTGATGCTCCTTCTTGATTTCTACTTTCGCGGTGTCAAACATCGCGAATACCTCAAGGATCATCATATCTATCCCTGATATGTTATAGTTCATCACGAAGCTCTAGCAGCTTGGTGGCAATGACTTTGGAGAAACATCACTATCTCATCTGGAAGATCAACTCCCACTCGATTCAGGTGATTGTTGTACTCAGACAATCTGAGCACAAGCTCAACGATTGAGCTTTTCTCCCTTAGTTTGCAGGCTAAGAAAATCGTCGGAGGTCTTATACCTCTTGACATGGGCACGAGCCTGAAATCCCAATTTCATCCCTCTAAACATCTCATATGTTTCGCGACGTTTCGAAAAAATGTCTTTGGTGCCTCAACTCTAAACCGTTTAACTGAACTATCACGTAGTTATCAAAACGTGTATGTCCGATGTCCGCAACATCCACAGACGACGTTTGGGGTTCAGCACACTGAGCGGTGCATTAAGGACATAAGCTTTCTACTATCCGCATAATCGCTACTGTCAACTTTCAACTATATTTTCTCTAGGAACATATCTAAACAGTGGAACTAAAGCCCGAGCTTACGACATAATTTGCAAAGATCTTTTGACTATGTTCAGGATAATTAAGTTCATCTTATGAACTCCCACT
>NW_021236194.1:0-627 GCF_002162155.2 Triticum dicoccoides | reverse complement strand
AGCCCCAGGATTACTGTTAGCTGATGAGGCTCCAACTTGATACAGAAATTCCAAGCAGAAAACAAAATATGTAGTACAAGGCCATTCTGGCCTGTGAGTACAACAAATGGTTTCTAGTGGTTGATGGCGGAAGCGGGTTGTGAAACATCAGTGTCTATGGGACTCCATTTCCCACTTGAACAGCTGACCAGGTTAACTCCTATCTTCGCGAGGCTACTATCTCCATTACTTAGGTTCCAGGGCTGTCATCGCGTCGCTCCTCTTCGTGCAAGAAAATCTGGCCAAGACAATAGCCAGGGACAAGCTAGTGAGTACTTTGAATGTACTCGCAAACATTATGAACACAGGTATAATATAACAATGATGTGCTGAAAATATTTTATGCTCATGACGTCAGTCACAAAAGATAAATAAATCTCTGATGCGTGCAAGCAAGTTATCTATAAAATTGCAATAACATAGTAGTATTAAAATTTATGAAATAAATAACAAGCAAAGCCACAGTCGGGCGTCTTAGCGACACCACATAAAGGGCTTTAAAAGAAATGCCACAGTCGGGCGTCTGAGCGACACCACATAAAGGGCTTTAAAAGAAATGCCACAGTCGGGCGTCTGAGCGACACCACA
>NW_021236193.1:0-385 GCF_002162155.2 Triticum dicoccoides | reverse complement strand
GGCTAGTTGCGCTCCATGATGCCTCGAGTCCGCTCGGCAACTTGTGCGGTTGCGCTAGAACCAAGAAGGTAAACCTTTCCGGGAAGCGATGTTCCCGAATGGCCGCTAAGGGCCCGTTCCCTCAAGCGCTGCTGGCTGGATCACACGCACCGAAAAGCATTCCAGCAGGCATAGGGAATATGTAGCAGAAGTCAAAATTCGCAAACGAGTTAAGTGCACTTCGGATACTAATCACTTGCTATGTTTGAACGCAGTTATAGCCCGGGGGCTGGCAACGCCCTTAGGGCCAATCTTTTTGGCGTCAAGAAAGACGAAGTTCTTCGCCATAAGCCTTTCCGGCAATTGATCTTGCCGGGAGCCGGCGTCAAGAACGACGAAGTTCTTC
>NW_021236192.1:0-389 GCF_002162155.2 Triticum dicoccoides | reverse complement strand
TGTCACCTCAAGTATCCGTGGGTATGATTATACAATATGCATCATACAATCTCAGATTCATCTATTCAAACCAACACAAAGTACTTCAAAGAGTGCCCAAAAGTTTCTACCGGAGAATCAAGACGAAAACGTGTGCCAACCCCTATGCATAGGTTCATGGGCGGAACCCGCAAGTTGATCACCAAAACATACATCAAGTGAATCATGTGATATCCCATTGTCACCATAGATACGCACGACAAGACATACATCAAGTGTTCTCAAGTCATTAAAGACTCAATCCGATAAGATTACTTCAAAGGGAAAACTCAATCCATTACAAGAGAGTAGAGGGGGAGAAGAAACATAAGATCCAACTATAATAACAAAGCTCACAATACATCAAGATC
>NW_021236191.1:0-1091 GCF_002162155.2 Triticum dicoccoides | reverse complement strand
TATCCCACTCGTCCTGTGAGTTGGTGTTAGGTGTATACATTGCCTTAATTGCTTGGCTGTGTTCATGAGTGAGTTTGGTTTCAGTCTATGTCCAACAACTGCGTGTACTAGCATGGAGAAAGTGATGTCCCAGCAAAATAAGTCTCCAATGGCGAGAACTGTGAGCATAAAAAAGTGTGTATATACGGAATTACAAAGAATTTATCCAATGAGAAAATCCCTCAGAACACTATATTGTTTAGGAGTATAAAGTGAAGAACCGGTAATGGAAACAAGTAATTCTAGTATTACTGACTCTCGAGGATGATTATGGTGCTTACACGATGAGGAGACGGTGAAAGCGAATGCCTAACAATCGATGGCACACCTAAGACAGACGGCCGAGTAATTGAATACAGTTATGTATTGTACTAACAATCGACCCTACAAGAATTCATGAGAATTGTCGGGATGGGGGCAAGTAATCATGACTAGTGTTGAGTACTCTTGTCCTTGTGCTGTCCCACTCGTCCTATGAGTTGGTGTTAGGTGTTTACATTGCCTTAATTGCTTGGCTGTGTTCGTGAGTGAGTTTGGTTTCAGTCTATGTCCAACAGCTGCGTGTACTAGAACGGGGAAAGTGATGTCCCAGCAAAATAAGTCTCCAATGGCGAGAACTGTGAGCATAAAAAAGTGTGTATCTACGGAATTACAAAGAATTTATCCAATGAGAAAATCCCTCAGAACACTATATTGTTTAGGAGTATAAAGTGAAGAACCGATAATGGAAACAAGTAATTCTAGTATTACTGACTCTCGAGGATGATTCTGGTGCTTACACGATGAGGAGGCAGTGAAAGCGAATGCCTAACAATCGATGGCACACCTAAGACAGACGGCCGAGTAATTTAAGACAGTTATGTATTGTACTAACAATCGACCCAACAAGAATTCATGAGAAGAGTCGGGATGGGGGCAAGTAATCATGACTAGTGTTGAGTACTCTTGTCCTTGTGCTGTCCCACTCGTCCTATGAGTTGGTGTTAGGTGTTTACATTGCCTTAATTGCTTGGCTGTGTTCGTGAGTGAGTTTGGTTTCAGTCTATGTCCAA
>NW_021236190.1:0-5037 GCF_002162155.2 Triticum dicoccoides | reverse complement strand
TTCCCATACCCCTTTTTATATTATATATGTGATGAATCCAGCGGCTTGCTCTGGAAGATTACTTTGAGCCGCCCCCCCTGTCCCTCCAACCTTATCATCTTGTCTTCCTGTTGGACCGAGCAGACCGGCGACCATGGCGTCTTCTTCTTCTTCCTCGCAGCAGGAGGCAGTGCTTCCGCTGATCCCCTGCCCCGACTGCATAGACAAGGTGGTCACCTACATGTGCGTCAGGAAAGATGTAAGCCCCCATCTGTCCTGAAGAACATCCATTTCTTCAGATTGGTTATTCCTCTGTTCCCCATATGTCAGTTTCTGTGGACAACAAGAAAATGTAGACTTGACATACAAAACAGTTTGTACTAACCGAGCAGCCACAGACTATTTCTTGCATGCATTTAATCCTCTCCGCATTAAGCCGACTCTTGCCATATCTGATCCCAAATCCCTTTTCCCATGAATACAAATTGTAGAAGTCATACGCCTCTCCAACTGAGTCAAATGTCGTGCCGATAGTCGGTGTGACCACATTGTCTCTTGGATTCTCCGCATAGTTTCGAACAGCCTTCTCAAATGCACTTACACGGTTTGGGCAAGGCGGTCGACTTGGTGCAGCAGCACCAATCCTTAACCTGCAGTCACATAGCACCATTCAAACTTCAACAAAAATGTACATTCTTTTTGCTGTCAACACATTTGAAAATTCTGTGCCTCCACCATGCCACACTATGTCTTCGCCCTCAATCAGGACTAACGTCACCGGAAACGCAGACTGGGTACCAACACAACGCTGCAACAAAGTCAGACTACAGCTAACATTTTGTTCACAAGAGAACCACTCGATGATCTTCAAGATAGATATAGAGTGGATTTTAAAAACAAATGCAGTTCAGAGAATATCCAAGACATAAGGATGATGAATATGGAAAAAAAATTCTAATGCTAACCAGAATGACAACCTTTTTTTGGCATGAACATGCTAGCCGTTCGTGCCCTACATCATTTTATCATGAGTACACATCTCAAGCAACGACATAACAGTTGACTAACTTCTCGGAAAATATTGCGCCGGCCAAATGAAAAAGAGAATGAACAAACCAGCCAACGCACGCTGGAACCAATGCATACACACTGCACCCCTAAAGTCGACAGAAGAGCATGCTAGCTCTACGAGAAACAAAAAACGGAGCACAAACTGAGACCTGAGCCTGACAATCAGACACCAGCTTCAGTGCCGGTTCCTCAGTGTGCTTATCATCTAAAGTGAATTACGTATTACAAATACCTAACGATGGGATGCATGGGCAGAACTATATAATTATGTTCGAGCACCTCAATTAATGTTAACTAGCACAATTACTAAAACCAAGGGGAGACATTGATGTTTCCCCTCATCACAAATGAACCTGACGTGTTTGGGAATGTTTTCACCAATAACTTTAGCTCCCAAATTCACAGTGTCTACTACTCTCGCTCACAGCTAATGTGCTCCCTCAAAGCTACTGCTCATCAAATCATGTCATACCAGAGTTGCCAGTTCTAACAACTACTGCTCAATTATCCAGGTTCTAGTTCAGATATTCCGTAGTTTCGTCATTCAAACCTCCAAGTAATTTCAGTACCTAACTTTACTACACAATTTCAGTCCAGTCGAAAACAACAACATATTCAGATCATGCTCACCCCAGGGGCTCATCATTTAATCTTGTACATCTGGACGCCATGCACTAACCTCTTATTCCAACCAGGAGCTCGTGGGGCTCATCTTCCCTGTAGATAGCTCCGAGCTAGGTGGTGACACGTCCCTCCTCTCCTGCGCTGCCTCAGTCTCCATCAAGATCTGCGCCTCCCTTGTACCTGCCGGCTGCTCCTCAGCCGGCGCCTGTTGTCCATCCGTCCCCTGCGCTGCCAGTGGATGCTCCACCACCATCTCCGCATCGACCCCGTCCGCCGCCACCGGTGCCGGCACCAAACTCTCCCCAACCTCTTCAAGGAAAGTCGATCTGCTCCAAGCACACGCAAATCCCCTCGGAATCAACACATTTCCAGACTGAAATCCGCAACAACGAAGCCAAATAGATAGGATTACATACCCGTGCAGAGGCTGCATCAGGAACTCCATCCTTGTCGCCCTCACCGCCGCCGCCGCCACCGCCGCCGCCACCGCCAGGCCTTCAAAAATTAGGTCAGCTCTGCCCTATCCGAAGCCACCAGACCGGCCACTTAATTCCTATCATGGGCCCATCGAACGGAAAACCTCACATTTGGGGCCATGGACTAGACGTCAAGTAACTGTTCTGATCCTCGGCCCAAATCGTCAAGCGCAAACGGACGTTCCTGCGCCCGTCAAAATGCGGCCCACCACCCACGCCTCCCATCTACGTATTTCTCCACAGTGCACATTTCCTAACTCGCCCAGGCGGCCCGTATTGACAACTGGCACAGATCTCCATGCTTCAACCAACATCCTAGATAACGGGCTCATATGAGCTCGAGCATAGAAAATCCGTGTCCCTTGTCTATGAGTCTTTGAGATCGATTTTTGCGTGATCGATCCTTGGGCGAACCCGACAGGTGATTCAGACATGTGCTATTCCAACTGGGTAAACAATCCAGAGAATCAATGGATCACTACTAGGCACATGCATAAATATTGTACAACAACAACAACAACAACAACAACACCATGGGCAACAACAACAAAGCCTGTGAACCAACCTGTGGTTGGATGGTTAGAGGGACTATGGTATCCCCAACCCACCAGGGTTCAAATCCTGATGCTCGCATTTATTCCTGGATTTATTTCAGGATTTCCGTCTATGCGCATTCAGTGGGAGGAGATGTTTCCGTCGACGACGAGGCGCCTACGGTGACTTCGTAAATCTCAAGATGATATGCCGGCTCAGTCTTTCAGAGGCGCTCATAGGGATAAGGTATGCGTGTGTTCATTCATAGGGGTGAGTGTATGCGCGTGTATATGAGCGCTTGTGTATGTACTGATGTTAAAAAAAAGGCCTATAGTCCCAAACAAGTTGGGGTAGGCTAGAGGTGAAACCCATAAGATCTCACAATCTTTTGGGTTTCATCTCCATAAGAGTAGCTGAGTTTTCACGTTGGCTCCCCAAAACCTATCACAACCTTTCTCCTTTATCCGGGCTTGGAACCGGCTATGTCGAGACAACATGTGCGGTGTTGTGCATAAATATTGTGGATGTCTATTTTTTTAACTATAAACTTGGTCAGACTTAAACAGGCTTGACTTATGACAAGATTAAGTGAGTAATTCTTTTGCAACATATTACTCGGAACATTTGCTTCACAAAAAACAACAAGAAAAACAGATTACTTGATACTGATGATAGCCTGACATCAAGAAAAAACAATGAAACCATCCATGCGTTTCTGGGCTAAACTGTTGAAGCGTATGAATGACCATTTCTTGCTGTCGGTGTCCTAGGTTTCGCACCATTCTACAACTGATTAAATTTCTCTTCCTTACCAAACGGTTACACGTCGATATAGATGAGAATATCTCCGAGGGCATGCACATAGCAAGATACATGCTTACACTATCAGGGAAAATCCTAGTAGTAGCACGGGCAGCCGCGCTACTAATAAGGCGCTACAACTATTACTTAGCAGTAGCGCGTGCGACACGCGCTACTGCTAAGACACATAGCGGCAACGCTTGTTATCTCCCGCGCTGCTGCTAGTCTAGCTAGTAGCTAGCAGCGTGTTTACTATCCATCGCTACTAGTATTCTTTTTTTATTTTTTATTTTTAATGTATTTATACGCTGTTATACAAATTTTGTTACAATACCAATTATGAGGTTTATATCATTATGTCCATAACAGCGTGTCAAATGAAGGTGAATTAGGTTAAAGTGGAGGCAATATGTGGTGCATGTCAAAAATATACTACTAATCCAAACTTGATCTAGTTTGGACTAGTAGTACTTTCGATGTGCACCACATGTTGCCTCCACTTGAATCTAATCCGCCAGCACAAGCTATTTAATCATCATCATAGTCATTAGCACCAACAATATTTATTTAATCACCACTAACACTAGCTCATAATAATTATCATAGTCATTACCACCAACACTAGCTATTTAATCATCATAGTCATAGTGTAGCACATCATCATCTTTAAACTCATTTCTAGCTAGCTAATCACTCCTGCTGCTCTCTCTCAGGTAAAATAACATAAAACATGTGTAGCTCTCCTCCTTCATCAAGTTGGAGCATGCAGATGAACCTGTCTCTTAATCATGGGCTGCACTTCTCCTTGCTGCCCCCTAGTACTTGTCTGTGCTCCTCCATCACAGATTTGGTCCAGTCTTTCACTATTAAGAATTTGTCGCTAATCCTAAATGCACTATAGTGATATGTAGGATATCTTGGTGGTAAGCTAACAATACTCATGGTACCTTTAGTCTCGATCTCATAAGACACAACATTCATCGGGAGTCCCTGTTGAAGAACATCGTATGGTAACATACTTAGGAATGAAGTTTAGCTTAAAAAATAATGTATGAAAAAGATGCATCGAGGACAAATAGTAAAAATCTTACCATCTTTCCTAAATAGATGTGACCGTAGTTCATTCCGAACACTATTGGTTGCACGTTTTCAGTACTAACATTTCCAAATCCAGGAAGAAAATTTGTCTTGACAGTATCAAGATCTGCAAGCCATGAAACATAATGACTTAGCTCCTCGCAGTTTAGTTCAGCCCCGGGATAGTAGTAGGTCCTGTCTACCAAGCGCTGGACATGTTTGCTTGAACGGAAATAAGATGACAATAGAAATTAGTTGTCAACTATTTTTGAATAAACAATATCAGACATAAATATGGTTGAGAAACTCATATATATAATGGTATAACTGGAGGTGTCTGCACATCGACCCAGACGTCGGTATTATCTTCAATATCATCTTCCGGACGAATATCAAAGGTGATAACCATATCAGACTCAAATGCATAAGTCTTGCATAGTGCTCGCCATGTTTTGCATCCAAAATAGGTGTAGTC
>NW_021236189.1:0-994 GCF_002162155.2 Triticum dicoccoides | reverse complement strand
ACTGAAGGGGGAAAAACCAAGCTGGAGACCTAACAGAGCAGATAGACAATATATATGCAGACCGATATACAGGTGGGCCAAACCAGAAGCCCATGAGAGGGTTAAAGCCTCGGATGGTTCTCATGGAAAAAATAGCAAGGTAATAGCAAGCGGGCCGTGGATGCATCGGCCCCGCTTTTATAATATAATGATTGAAAATTAAAAGAGAAAAACAGATACTATCATATGGATGAATGTAGCTAGCTCACTTACTCAAACTAAAGAGGCAGGTCGAGAATCCAGACTCGGCGGTACATGAGAGGTTTATATAGCTCTGAACCTGGCCATGGTTCAGATCGATTACAGACCTGCCTATATAGTGGTGGCTGGTCGAAACAGATATAAAATGTCTTGTGCATGGTGCAAACCTTGCATAAGCAGAGGTCCTCCAGGAGGGGTATGAACCAGAGGGGCTACGAGGATGTACCAAACATGATACACAGGATAACACAGGGCGCTTACTTTGCCAAATAATTTATCAGGGTAACCTGCTAACACCAGAACCGAGCAAGACATAAGAAACAACCCACAGGGGAGGCAAGAGGTGAAGCTTACACAAATTAAAATAAGAAGGACAACACGGGCATAGATTAGGTTCAACGATTCATAAACATCTGGAGAACAAAGCAGAGCCACGACGATGTGATCAGAGTGTATCATTCGCCTTTTCATTTACAAAGGTAATAATCCTGACACAAGTACTTTTACCCTCGACACACAGATATCGCCGTGACCGAAACTAAAACAACAGGGCCAAAAGTACTTCACAGGGCATGTCCAGCCACTCGCCTTCCCATTTCACCACGGGCGTCGAGTCCAGGGCATGCATGGATGCATTGATCATGTATCCTGGATAGATGCAACGGACAAGTAATAAGCACAAGACATCATACATATTTAAACCTGGAAATGAAACTATAAAAAGTGAGCCAAGCCATCCAAACCTGTCAAAAAG
>NW_021236188.1:0-1424 GCF_002162155.2 Triticum dicoccoides | reverse complement strand
AACAACATAGCCAAGAAAAGATACTCGGTCGGTGCAAAAGGTGCACTTCCCAAGGTTACCAAACAAACGTGCATCACGTAAAGCAATAAAAACAGCACGTAAATGTTCCAAATGTTCTTCCAAAGATCTGCTATAAATCAATATGTCATCAAAGTAAACTACCACAAATCGTCCAATGAAAACACGTAAAACTTCGTTCATTAATCTCATGAAAGTACTAGGTGCATTAGTTAACCCAAAAGGCATGACTAACCACTCATATAATCCAAACTTAGTTTTAAATGCTGTTTTCCATTCATCTCCCAATTTCATACGAATTTGATGGTAGCCACTACGCAAATCAACTTTGGAGAATATTGTAGAGCCACTCAATTCACCAAGCATATCATCTAGCCTAGGAATAGGTTGACGATAATGAATAGTAATATTATTAATGCCTCTACAATCAACACACATACGTGATGTACCATCCTTTTTCGGCACTAGAATAATAGGAACAGCACAAGGACTAAGGGATTCGCGCATATAACCTTTGTCGAGAAGCTCTTGTACTTGACGCATAATCTCCTTCGTCTCCTCTGGATTGGTACGGTATGGTGCACGGTTTGGTAGTGAAGCACCGGGAATTAAGTCGATCTGATGCTCAATCCCTCGAATAGGTGGTAATCCCGGTGGCACGTCTTGTGGAAAGACGTCAGCGAACTCCTGCAAAATGTTAGTGATAGCAGGAGGCAAAGAGGAAGGCACGTCCTCGAATAAAAATAATGCCTCTTTGCACACAAAAGAATAGCAAACAGATTTGCTGAAATCTAGCTCATCAATATTAGATTTGGTGGCAAATAAACATGCACTTTTCAATTTAATTTCAGAAGCAACACTAGATGGTTTAATATTAGGCTTCATTTGTTGCTCAAATTCTTTTGCCACAATCTGATTTTCACTCTTATTCTTCTCTTGTTGTGCTTTATTAGCTGATAGAGGCTAAGGTGTCCCGTCTTTCGATGAGATGGTGGATTTCGCTTTGGTGGAAGTCGACTTTGACGATCTGACTACGAACGTGCGAGGACGTCGCGCCTTAGCAATCGCTAAACCAACTCCGAGAGGTTATTGACCACGCCGGAGCACGATCAACCTGACCACGAGGGTCTGTTTCCTGCGAGCAAACGAAGAACAAGCAAGAAACTGAGATTGCAATCTGGATATTGCGAATATAAGATGAAAGCTTTATTGATCAAGGTGGGGTTCTGTGACGCCTTTGTCTGGTCGTTGAACACAAACGAAGTACGCGAAGTTGCAGCTATGGCGAACTTTTAATCTAAACAAAACCCAAAGTCTAAACGATGCCCTAAGGGCTGTATATATGGAGGAAGAGGGGGGGAATTTCGTGGCCCTTGGTGGAGGGGTCCGAAATCAACCCTATCTCT
>NW_021236187.1:0-549 GCF_002162155.2 Triticum dicoccoides | reverse complement strand
AAAAAAAAAGTTGATTGATATTTTTTTCCTGAAATATATGTCGATCCATCAGTTTTTGTGCACAAACTTGATGAAAAAATATACATGTGTTAGTGAAATAGGCTGAAATAAGTGCATAATTTTCTCTGAGTGTTAGATATACAAAATGGAAAATAATAGCCAAGTAAATCTTTTTGACCAGCTACTAGTTGAGTAGTGCCTTTTGTCCCAAAAAATCAGTAGTGTGTAAATTGGCCATACACACGCGCGTAATTTTCTTTAGTCAGTCTTGTACTCCCTCCGTCCCATAATATAAGAGCGTTCTTTACGGTATGCTCTATCCGGCCAAGACCAGACGTGTCAACTATTCCCCACGTTCCTAAATATAAGTCTTTCTAAAGATTCCAATAAGTCACTATATATGGAGCAAAATGAGTGAATCTACACTCGAAAATATGTCTACATACATTCGTATGCTTTAGTCCGTATAAAACGCCTGAAAAGACTTGTATGTAGGAACGGAGGGAGCATAATGCTAGGCAGATCACTAAGTTTCTCCATGAAAAAAAA
>NW_021236186.1:0-508 GCF_002162155.2 Triticum dicoccoides | reverse complement strand
GAGCTCGGGTGGCTCGGCCTTGCCTCTATCTTCGCCCGCGTCGGGTGGCTCGTCCTCGCCTCTGTCGCCGCCCGAGTCAAGAACGGTGTTGCAACCACCGGCTGCTGCTCCTTGAGCTGGCACACGCAGCCAGACAGGGGTGTTTCAGCCCAAGATCATACTGATGGGACTGTCGCGTGGCTCGCTGATGACCCACAGTGTAGGGGATCAATCGTAGTCCTTTTGATAAGTAAGAGTTTCGAACCCAACGGGGAGCACAAGGAAATGATAAGCGGTTTTCGGTAAGGTTTTCTCTGCAAGCACTGAAATTATAAGTAATAGATAGTTTTGTGATAAGATAAATAGTAACGAGTAACAAGTAAATAAAGTAAATAAAGTGCAGCAAGGTGGCCCAATCCTTTATGTAGCAAAGGATAAGCCTGGAAAATTTCTAATAATGAGAAAGGAGCTCCCAAGGACACATGGGAATTATCGTCAAACTAGTTTTCATCACGTTCATATGATTCGC
>NW_021236185.1:0-5469 GCF_002162155.2 Triticum dicoccoides | reverse complement strand
GCGGAGAGGAGAAGAACGGCGGCAACTCGGACGGGAGAGGGAGGGATCAGGGTGCGGGGATGAAAGAAAGGCATGGACCATCTAAACAGGCCAATGAATTCAGTGCACCGGCCCGGTTACAATACCAGTCCAATCAACCACAACAGAGGTAGAGAGTTCTGCAGAGTAGCCGCCCAAGAAACGAGTGAAGACAATCAGACGACTTCCGATCGATGCAATCGCACGGCGAGCGATGGCAAAGCGCTGTGGAGGCTCCTAGGTCGTTCTGTCATACTGTTTCTTAATTGCTTTTTCTTCATGAACTAATGGTGATTGATTTGTACGTGTCCATTATTGGTGAATGAATATACATGATTGCTTGAATTGCCGTGATATTGTTAGTGATGAACAAGATATAGTCTATCTCCCTCTCCTTGCAGACCGGCCGGTACCCAAGAATTTAGGTAGACTTGCACACAATATAGCGTACAAATCACCTCATAATGAAAGGAAAATGCATGCAGTTGAACAAATAAAATACGTGACGTTCTTTGACACTTATATATAAATTGCATGCGTCCTAGGTTAAACGGATAACATGATCATTGATTTGGACCGACAGTTAACCTATCGAACAACACTGTTTGGCCCGAAAAAGAAGCAAAACACTGCTCTACCAACATCTCACTTACAACTAGCTGAGAGGCTTCCTCTTCTCACACCTAATTGCTTAACTAACTTGGGGTCGAATGATCAACCAATCGGGCCACCAATCACGTCATCATCTACTCTCTCCATTCAAAATAAGTGTCGTGCTTTTAGTTGAAATCTGGCCATGCAATTAAAGTCCTAAATCACAGCAATATGACAACAATAAGCAATACCAATAAATTGTGATAGCAGTACACATAGAGTCCAAAATGATAGCATTACACACAGAGTACCAATATTGATCCCACGGTCTTGTTGCTACGATGCTACTGGGATTACAGTTATACTTTATTTATATGAGGTGATTCTATAATTAGTCTAATTGGGTATTAGGGCTTGTCGATTGAGCTAAATTTACTGGATAAATCCTATTTGATAACCTTAGACAATCCGTAAAAAGTACTGCATAATCCACATCCGTTGTATATTATCGATACTATATCCGCCAGATATCCAGTTTACCAAAATCCGTATCTGCACCCATATCCATCAGATTCATCCAAGTGCATACCATATCCTTCAAATCAGATGCAGACGCGGATTCAGAACATAAATTATTCGTACCATTTACATCCCTAGTAGTATGGACTTCCCCATGTCATCAGGGATCAGGGCCCGCAAACCAGTCGTTCCCACCCGTCATAGACACGCCGGGCCACACGGGCACACCGATCTGATCCACGAAGCCGCGTAGAGATTTTATTTTACCCACCCCACCTCCGCCTCGCGTGGGTCGCCCAGTCGTTGCACCACGCCTTCCCTGCCCTCCCCTGGTCACCTGCGCCGCTCCCTCTTCCACCTCCACCTCCCCGCCCCAGACTCCAAACCTAAACCAGACCGAAATTCCCACGTGATCCGCCGCAGCGAAGACCCGTGACACCCCCGGACTACCCCAATACAAGAACACTAGAGCACTAACCCTAGCGTCCAGTGCAAGAAAAGCAGGTCTCAAAAAAACATCCCTCCTTCCATAAAAGTAATAATACTCGTAGACTTCAGTGAGGGGCATGCGAAGAGGTACAGTGAACTGGTTATACTGAAGGATGACTTTTCAACACAGTGAACTGGTATACTGAAGGATGAGTACTATTCTCCAGAATATACTGAAGGCTGATTGGAAAGACCCTTCCCATGTTGTATCACTTCTGAATCCCAAGCGGTGGAAATTTCGTAGTACTACTATCTACTCCCTCCGTTCCAAATTACTCGTCGTGATTTTATTTCAAATTTGAACTAAAACCACGACGAGTAATTTGGAAAGGAGGGAGTATAACAAAAGTTTGGTTGTCTTGCTGTGTCCGGTTAGCTCTGATGTCTAGAATGGACAAAGGAAACTTACATGTAGCTGTGTCGCTAGATATCTAACCTCCAGATAGTATCATACGATCATTGTTGTGAAAAGACGTCCATTTCGTTGTCAAACAAACAAATATAACGTTTTTCAATTTTGCTTTGCTTAATTTGACGTGCAAGAAACACTAAACACAGATCTCCACATTGATTCACACCAAACAAATTAATTACGAAGGTCGATCGATGATCTGAAATCCACGTCTAAATAATCATGCGTGCGTATGTATAGTTGTGTACTTTCATTAACATGGCTCTCTCTTGCAAACACAATTAGCGTATGACCGTAACGATGAAAGGTCATTTATGTAGTGATGGCTAGATGGCTAGCTATAGCATATGTTTTTGCGCAATCCCGATTTGATTTGCCCCCTAAAATTTCCCCAGTTTTCATTTGGAAAGCCAAATTTACCCAGCTTAAACTCATGCTATGTGCTTAGGGCTAGTATATATGGTCCTTTTTTAACCGCAAGAAAAAGTGCGGTCCTTTTGCATACGCAAGAAGTGAAGGTACGCAACGCACGTCTCGATCTGATCTCATATCTCATCTCATGCACGTACGTACGTCCATCTTTGTTGATGCAGCGTCCTATCCAATCAATACGCATCACGGGCTAATTGTACTCCTACACAGAGTACCGGGTCGGTCGATTTATTTATTAGGCGCCGGAAATGGTGGCTGGGACTAGCCATATTCAGCTATGCCACCGTCCAGCTAGGATTAACCATAGGCAATAAAACCTTGCACTGTACCTTTAATTAATGTTGTTTGGTGGCATCTGACATATATGCGTGACCATACAAAAAGACTTTTTGCAGCGTGTCTTCACACTGCTGTCGATGTTCTTAACAGTGCTGTCTACGCCGTACGACTATGCGGCTGGGCTGCAGTCCGCTGGGCACTCAGGACTCAAACAACAAGTCTCACTCAGTGAGGCTGGGGCTCTTCATATGTACTCCGTTCTAAAATAGATGACTTAACTTTGTACTAACTGAGTAACTCTCTTTCTGTTTTTGCGCTGGGCGGGCTATGGCACGCTTTTGCTCCAGCGTAGCTCCGCGAGTTGATATATGCACTGGAAAGTGGAATGGTTCATACCAACAGTCAATACTCAATGCTATGCTATATATTATCAATGATGTTAGTACTTAGTACTTGGATGTACTTTTTTCCTGGAGGTCTTCCCATCCTAATAGGGACCAGTCTGTAATAAGGTGCCAATAAGCAAAGTAATTTTTATTTTCCACAATATATTTCCATTTTAATCCTCAGATGTTACCTTTGTTGTAAACTCAGGATTGTATGGTAGCCTGGAGTGTAATGTTTCCATCAGTGCTACACTTTAGACCTTCTGAATCGTACTATATCTGCAGTTTCTTTTTCAAGGTTCTGCATGGTAAATCTGAAGTTTCTTTTTCAAGGTTTAGTAGCAGCATGATGCCTATGCATTCGTAAGCTCACTCACTTGTAGCTCTCCAATTCTTTCAATTTTGGAAGTATCAGGTTCAGAAGGAGAAAATATATTGTGTATTCAATGCATGAGGAGCAGCAGAACTACTATATCTCTAAAGTGTTGTTTCTTTCAATTTGTGGTCTGGGGATGATCAGAATTGAGAGATTAGCATGCAAATCCGCCAAGAGGGACCATAAACCATAATCATGCTCAGGTCAAATATACAAGCTTCTTTTTGTAATTACCGTAATACATCTTTCTTTATTAAACACGTCTTCTTGAGCTAACTCAAAACGAATCATGTTGCAGGACCTCTTATTTAGAGTTACCTTGATGTTTCGTGTCTGCACTGCCTTATAAGGCACTATGGGTGGACTATGATGTGGAGGCCTCCTATGATATCTTGAGTTTGATTGAATGCCACCCTTTGAAGTTATAATAACAGTATCAATGTACTTAACATTTCTGAGTTTCCCCCGGTATGACTCAGGAATCGGAACCATTAGCCTATTATATTTTATGTTGCAAATAGAACCATTAGCTTATAACCGGCTATAATATTTTATCTTCCATGTCTCATGTTTCATGCTTTAAAGTATTTATACAAGTTTCTCCCATTTTATTGAACAGATGGAAGGGCACAGCAACAAGATCTCTTTCTTGTGGGTCTTGCATAACAGTAGACAACGCCAACCAATTATGTGATTCCATGCTTATGCACATCTTATTATTCCTTAGTTGCCTTGGATCTGTAATGCTTTATGGTACAGTTGATGTATGGGCAGTGAACTAGAACGGAGCCTGATCCAAGTTTATGACTCATTTTCACCGGTGCACATATTGCTACTCTTTTTATATGGCATGGCATGCTGGGGTGTTACTACTTAGTGTTGCTATGTCAGATATTGCTCATTGATTGTTAATGATGTTTGTCCGGTATGCTCAAGTAGTGCAATACTTTAAAACTACTTGCACCTTTTATAGTTTAACAAAAAAATATAACCATCTTTCGACACTTTATTTATGCTTAACAATTTAAATAAAATCCAATTATTCTATTGTAAAATAGACGGGCGCGACAACGCGCGCCATCAATGATCTAGTGATACATGGTGTCAATTCTCAATTCATCTTCATGGAATCACCAGCATTTTGGTGATGGTTTGATTAAGAGCTTGAGCATCGAGTCTAAAATAAAAGCAAGACAATATTGGAAACAACCCTCTCATCCATGTTAGATAGGTAAAAATCGCGAAGAAAATAATTCCTCTTAGGATCTTCACTATATGAATAAAAAGGAAATTAGGATTTTCTGTGTAAGAGAAATGGTACCCCGACACATTGACAAAAATGGCGAGCTAAATGTTGAACCTTGAAACATGATAGATACATTTCACTAGTAGAAAAAGGGCCTATTGTCCCGGTTTGTAAGGCCCATTTGTCCCGGTTCTTGAACCAGGACTAAAGGGTCGTTACTAAAGCCCAAGGTCTTTAGTCCCGGTTCTTACACGAACCGGGACCGATGGGCCTCCACGTGGCCGGTGCTGCGAGCCCAGGCAGGAGGGCCTTTGGTCCCGGTTGGTGGCACCAATCGGACCAAAAGGCATCCACGCGTCAGCTGTTCAGGGGCTAGGTTTTTTTTCTTCTGAAAGGAGGGGTATGGTTTGGGGGTTTTGTATGATTAATTAAGGTGTTTCATATATTGTGTTAGGTTGCTAACTAATTAATAGAGAGAAGTGTCCTCTCTTATCTCCGTGCTTGGTCGACGCTACGTACTATACGTATAGAGAGGCCCTCGACACGCTAGCTAGTAGGAAAATGAAGGAAACCATTAAGTACAGAAGTTCGTCATGCATACCGAGAGAAGTGATCGACATCTCCTTCTCCGAGAGATTGGTCGAACAACAAGTTTTCGTATTATCTATCCGACGCTACTGGCTACATACATATACAATATGTAAGATCTCTTACAATC
>NW_021236184.1:0-1137 GCF_002162155.2 Triticum dicoccoides | reverse complement strand
CTCCCCTCTCGCCTGCAGCCGGCACCCAGCCCGCCTCGCCGGTGCTGGCGCGCGCGCCTGCGGCGGCCGCCCGGGTTCGCCCGTTAGCGGGTGGCGACCGCACCCTGCACCCAACGCCCGCAAGGCCCCATGGGCCACTGACCACAGGGGCCCGCCCCCATAACGTTTTGTTAAAAAAAAGGAAAAGGAATTTAGATAAATATAATTAATAAAAATAATAATGAATAAAATTAATTAATTAATTAATTAAATAATTAAATAATTAATCCTGATTAATTAAACCTAATGACTAATTAACCTAATTAACTACTGTTAATTAAACTTAACTAAGATAATTAGTTAACAGTCACTAACGAATGGGACCCACCCGTCAGGTTGACCAAGTCAACCCTGTTGACTGCTGACGTCAGCATGACATCATGCTGACGTCATAAATTCATTTTTCGAATTAATTAATTAATTAATTAAATTCCATAAATTAATAAAATCTTTAGAAAATCATATCTTTTAATCCGTAACTCGGATTAAAATATTTTCAACATGAAAGTTGCTCAGAACGACGAGACGAATCCGGATACGCGGTCCGTTAGTCCGCCACACACCCCTAACCTATCGAACCCGCAACTTTCCCCCTCCGGCTCCTCTGCCCGAAAACACGAAACACCGGGAATACTTTCCCGGGGGTTTTGCCCCCTTCACCGGTATCACCTACTACCGCGTTAGGGCACACCGAACACCGCGTATTGCCTTGATATATTTTGTGGTGCTTTGTTTGCTCTGTATTCATTATTTCTTCCCCCTCTTCTCTCCGGTAGACTACGAGACCGACGCTGCTGCTGACCAGTTCGACTACGGAGTTGACGACCCCTCTCTCTTGCCAGAGCAACCAGGCAAGCCCCCCCTTTGATCACCAGATATCGCCTACTCTTCTCTATACTGCTTGCATTAGAGTAGTGTAGCATGTTACTGCTTTCCGTTAATCCTATTCTGATGCATAGCCTGTCATTGCTGCTACAGTCATTGATACCTTACCCGCAATCCTAAATGCTTAGTATAGGATGCTAGTGTTCCATCAGTGGCCCTACACTCTTGTCCGTCTGCCATGCTATACTACTGGGCTGTGATCACTTCGGGAGG
>NW_021236183.1:0-2813 GCF_002162155.2 Triticum dicoccoides | reverse complement strand
ACCTGCGTTGTCAAGATAAGAACTGGGAAGAAATCCATGACAAGGACTGGGAGGGGCTTCACGCCATTGGAGGTCAAAGGGACGAAGCACTAGTAGAGCTCAACAAGGAGAAGACCACCGCATCCAGGCTACTGATAGAAAAAGTCAAGCCCAAGGACCTCAACTAGGCACGCGCCTAGCTGCGTCCTCCACTAGCTGTCATCATGAAGAGGAGGCAACAATTCTCCACTTCCGCTGCCAACAGGCCACCCAGCTGAAAGCAGCAAAAGTCCTTGGAGAAACAGTGTGGAGCGCCAACCAGTCCTTCTTGGCAGTATAGGAGTAAATGCCTTTTTAAAATATCCAGCACCTCAAACAAATCTATTAGCGCTTGGTAGACCTTTAACGCTGTGACTTATAAGCCACGACCTCAAGATCTACAAAGTCCTAGCAAATTAATTTGAGGCGCTAGATATTTTACAAAGTCCTAGGAGTAAATGCCTTTTTGAGGACATGTTGGCCCTTCACATAGTTTCACCAAAGAATTTTGTTGCTTCTAGGTGGGTGGCCTGTTCATGTTGGAAGCGGAGTATCGTGGCCATGTCTTCATGATGATGGTTGGGAGCTCACTTGATCGAGCTCCTTCTTGAGCTTGACCTTTTCTTTCAGCAACCTGGATGTAGTGGCCTTCTCCTTGTTGATCTTCGCTAGCGCCTCGTCCCTTTGAGCTTCAATCACGAGGATAACCCCCAGTCCATGTCATGATTTTTTTCCAGTTCTTATCCTGATCACGCAGGTCGGCGCACTCTCTAGCTGTCCTTATAAAGAGATCCTAATAATGAATCCCTCCTTGGTGATGAGCATGTCGCAATGTCTCTGGCACTTCTTCTAGAGGGGCCTCCGGTCGGCAAAGTTGATGCAAAAATCCCGAATTACCGACTCGGTGTGAGCTGTGATTCTTTTTGAACAAGTCCTTACAAGGAGCTAGAAGACATGCACAAACCTGGGGGCGGAAGAAGAAAAAGGATGAGAATGGTTGGATCTCAGGATTACTCAGTTGGTCTTCATCGAGGATTGCGAAGCGGATTTTAAGGATGCCCTGAGACCCTCCATCGGCTCAAACTCTAGAAAAAGCAAGCACAAAGGAAAAGCGGGTTCCTCGGGCCTGATGACAGGTATAGAAGTACAAAGACATTCGAGATCAAGATACAAAAATAATATATGTGGAGAAAACAAGAGACAAGAGGAAAGGTCACACCAATTTAAGGCCAAGGGTTCGAGCGCCCGCATCCAGCATTCGGCTTCGCCTGAACCCCGGTCACAGAACATTCCCTAGCCGCGTGCAACTCCTAAAGACAACTCAAATCTCTCGCCTCATGCAGTGCGATCTCCATTGAGGCAGAGACAAGGGCGCGATGGCGAGACCTCTCTTTCAGTTTAGCTCTATGGATGGGCATGAGTGGTTCCTTCCAGGAGAGGCGCTTATCGTGTGCCATCAAAAGGAAGGAAAGAAGATGGGTGTTGAGGTAAAGAAGAACAAAGAAGCACAGGAGGATGACTCCGATACAATGATATTTATAGGTACTCATAGGGTGGGGAGGTCTCTTCGGTTCCCCGTCTGATGACCAAGACCATTGGATCTTGATCGAAAAGTAAAGGATTTCTCCTCTCTCACATAAGTCATGAGCTAGTGCGAGACATAAGGAAACAGAAGCCACAGACGATCTGAAAAGCACTATGCATTTACACTTGACATGTCCAGTCAATGGACATCATGGGCAGGAATATCATTATGATCACCAACTCCAATATGGGCTCTCCCAATGCATTCCTTCTTAGGGCATCTTGAACACAGTTCCACAAACCGGTTGCATATATCTGAACTGCGTTGTCCGGACGAGTTGTGCTATCCAACACGGGCCTGTATCGGTCTGCCGACGGTTGGGGCGTGTTGTTCTCGGCAAACTAGAACCAAACATGGTGGGTTTCGCGGAGTCCACCCATGATATATGCCGGACGCTAGCATCCCTGGCCCATTCAACAGGAAGCCAAAGCCCACACTTTTGTAGTTGACCGCCTTGTTTCCACGGCAAAATCCCCACTCTCTTCTTCCATCCTGCCTATCTCCACCCAATTCTTGACTACCCTTTTCTCCCGCTCTCTTCTTACCTCCCTCCGATGATGCATGGAACTAGAGAATAGCTGCTAGAGTCGTGCAGGAGGATCCGACCATCACACTCACCCGGAAGATGAACTCAGCGACACGACAAGATCGCCATGTCAAAGTGAAGGCCTCAAAGAAGGAGAAGTTCAGGTAGGAGAAGGTCAGTGAGGAGCGTGTTGGTGGCGGACATGGTGGAGGTCGCGCCTTGGGCCGTAATGCGCGATAGTATCGCCCACCATACAGACGCCACCATGGCCGAAGCAGTAAGTATAGACCGAAAAAATGTGTCCTCGCGTTGGAGTTCCCCGATGGTGGGGCATTCCTCTGTCAAACTACAAAACTAGGACACAATCATTTTACTATAACAAATATATTTCTACTCCAACCTAGCACATGGCCTCGAAGAGGGGGCGTGCACTATGTCAAGAGAAAAAATTATAGTTACTAGCATTTTAACAAACAAATCAAACAACAAATGTAAGAGAAACGGTATCCAAACAATTAAATGATGCCTACATAGACTAAGTTGCCAATGATGCTAAGTTGTGTCACTAGACTAAATCACCAATTTTGCGAATTTGTGTCACTAGACTAATTTGTAAATTTCGCGAAGTTGTGTCATTAGACTAAATTGTAAATTTGCCAAGTTGTCTCTAGACTTGTCGCCAAG
>NW_021236182.1:0-577 GCF_002162155.2 Triticum dicoccoides | reverse complement strand
GAACCGATACCAATGGATGTGGGCCAGGAGCTCGGCCCATTGGTCCCGGTTCGTGCCTAGAACCGAAACAAATAGGTCTAGACGAACCTGGAATAATGCCCACGAGGCCCCGGCCGGCCCTCCCGGGCTCATGAACCGGGTCTAATGCCCCCATGGGTCCCGGTTCTTGACTGAACCGGGACCAATGGGTTGGCCAGGCCCGAACGAAATCCCTGTTTTCTACTAGTGGGTGTAGAACAATATTGTGTTTATGCTCCGAGGTGGGCGTGAACAATGATAAGTCTCGAATGTCTACCTGCTATCTGTAGACATTACGTCCAATTCTTTGTGAGTGCTAAAAATGTGGCTCATCACGAATGTCATTACTCCCTCCGTCCTTGAAAGAGTGTACTTCCAACTTTGTTGGAGGGTCAACTATCTCAAAGTTTGACCGAGTTTATGCAAAAATATGTCAATGCTTGTGAAACCAAATAGATATATGACGAAAATATATTTTATCATGAATCTAATGCTACTAATTTGATGGCATAAATGTTGGTCTATTATTGTATAATTATGGTCAAACATAAAAAAAATT
>NW_021236181.1:0-2506 GCF_002162155.2 Triticum dicoccoides | reverse complement strand
TTTTTTTTCCTTGCCCACGGTCTCCACTTTTTAATGGAATAAATTTCATTCTACATTAGTTTGTACAAGTCTGTTTTGACATCAATTGTAATATATGCAGTTCAGTCCTGCTTGAATATAACAGCGTTTCCATAATGCAAGCCTTTTTACCTCTATGCAATCTCATAGATTACCTAGAATTAGTCATTGTACTAGAACTGTGCACTGCTTGTTACTAGAACTGTGCATTGCTGACTCACTTCCTTTGCTAAAGGATTATAATTTGTGTATAACTTCTTTGTTTTTCTGTTCTATACAGGATGCTTGTGAATGATTTAGTTTGCCCGGTCAAGTATTTCACGGAGGAAGTTCCACTGCTTGAACCCTTAGACAACAATATTCTCTTGAAGACCGTTGGAGGACCCAGAGGAAAGACACTGGTTGCATGGAAAGCAGGGAAAACCATCAGAAGTCTGCCAGAGCTGATTGCAGCATATCAATTGCGTGGATGTACACTGGGCAACCGTCTCCGGTTAGAGAACTTAAAGATTTCTCGGTCTTCAGGGAGGTTTGTTCTTATAGACACTTCAGAAATTGGTCCAACTGAGAAGAAGGGAAGCTTCATACAGGACTGGAACCTGGGTGGAGATGTCCTTGATACGATTGCTAGGAGAGTTCTGGGTGTGGGTACCCCTTACCCCAAGGACCTTGAGAAATACATCAACAATATGCGGTCAGCGGAACCTAAGCTTTGGCGTCTTCTCTACAATTCATTGTTTTTATCCCCAGAAGCCCGCTATTGGCTAAGAGTCTATGTTAATCAGATGTCCCGAGAAGACTTCGAATCCCTCTCCAGAGGCATGAAGCATAAGATGCAAAAGTTCTTTGGGGAGCTACCTTATCAAGGAGGAGAGGAGGATGAGGGCTCGCTGAAATGGCTGTCAAAAAACGAGGAATTCATCCGTGCTACGCTCGCTGAGTCAAGGAAGGATGCTCAAAATAGGGTTACTGGTCCTAACTATCTGAGCACTGAGGAGGCCAGGAAGAGAGACTTGGGTAGATGGCTGGTCTGTGTCAACCGCGACGGTTTGACACATGGGACGAGAACCAAGGCGGAGCACCTGAAAGATATCAAAAGAAATATGCTCACTGCACAAAACATATCGCAGCTGCTACACGTGGAGTTTGATGAGCTGGACCAGGAATACATTGATCTGTGCGGCGAGGATAATGGGCTGCGGGAGCTCCTCAGCATCGAAGGGATATTCTTCGAGACCCCAGAGACCTGGAGGACTGCCATTGAAGCACTTGAGAAGGATATTCAGGCAGTGCGGGAACTAAAAGAGAAGAATTTGGTGCTGCTGACATAGGCATCAACAGCCGAAGCGGTGGTGCTCCATTTTGTCAGGTTTCTAGGACAAGTGGCTGGAATGTCATACTGCTGGTTTGCTTTGTCTTCGAAATGTTTGGGATAGTACCACTTTGTTGTCGTTGTAGTGCTGATATTTCCTGCTGTAGCTGTTTGTAGGCTGGTTACCTGCATGTGTTCCTCGAGTTGTCTGATAACCGGCGCACATTGTGGTTGCTGCTACTTGCTGCGTTGTGTCTTTGTGTGGTATCTTACTGGAGTTGAGATGTTATCTGTTGCGTTGTGTCTTCGACCTATTGTAACAGGAAGGCGAGGAGCACAAAGTGCGGTGGTGCTCCATTTTGTCAGGTTTCTAGGACACTGTTGTCTAGGGTCATCATTTTTGTGTCTATGAGACTGCTGAGTTGTGCGCAACCTCTGGTCCATGTGGTTTGATGAGTAGCTCTCTTTGTGTTACTCCGGGTGGGCGCTGAGTTGTGCGAAACCTCTGCTCCATGTGGTTTGATGAGTTTGGCTACAGCTCTTTTGTGTTACTCCCTCCGTTCCTAAATACAAGTCCTTTTAGAGATTCTACTATGGACTACATACGGATGTATATAGACATATTTTAAAGTGTAGAGTCACTCATTTTGCTCTGTATGTAGTCCCTTATTGGAATCTCTAAAAAGACTTGTATTTAGAAACGGAGAGACTACTTATTTGCAGGTGAAGATTTGAAGGGATTCCAATGACAAGTCTTATCTGCTACTCCCTCCGTCCCATAATATACAAACAGTACAAGTATGCCTAAACAAGTCTCTTGTTGTGCTGCTTCTCATGCCATTGAATAAGACAGTTGTTACAAAACACGGTAGGCATTTGTACCAACATTAATAATACCAACAGTAGGCATTTGTACCAACATTTGTAATATGGTGCCTTTACCAGGAAAAAAAAATGTAATATGCTGCCAAGCATTCATACATCAGAACCTAAAGCTGGCAGATGCATGGTAAACTTGGACAAGAAAAGGAAGTGATGAAAATATGAGATACTTACCCTCAAAACATGGTTGATTTGAGATTGAATAAACCTAGCCTTCAGCTCCTTAGCTTTCGCACACAAGTCAGCCATACTATCATTGTTGACAAGCCAGTTCCAGGAAGTTCATTGTGTTAG
>NW_021236180.1:0-801 GCF_002162155.2 Triticum dicoccoides | reverse complement strand
AAGTGATGCAAGGAATACAAGTCTGTCAACAAGGATTTCATTACCATGGCTGATTCTGGTGGTCTGCCATCTAGACCCTGGGGTTTGGATTTCAAGCGGAGTTGGCATATCACAAAATGACATGTCGTGCAAACGAGCATAGCCTTCAGAAATGAAGGAGTGAGATGCTCCAGTATCGAATAGAACTGATGCTGGGTGACAATTGACAAGAAGTGTGCTAAGAACGACATCTGGATCATCATGAGCGTCTTTAGCTGAGACGTGATGCACACGTCCACGTTCAGTGGGGGATGACTTGACACTGATCATCTTGCGTGATGGCTTAATACAGCCAACAGTCTTCTCGGGCTGGGGTGGAGCATAACTAGTCTGAGAGCAGTCACGTGCATAGTGTCCTGGCTTCCCGCATGTGAAGCAAGTCCCTGAGGTTGGACGGGGACCCGCACTAACAAGCGGTCTACCAGTAGGCCTGGGTGGAACATACGACTGAGCTGGAGGAGGCACCACATGAGATGACCTCGGTGTATAACCGGAAGGAAGAGCGGAGTTTGGAACCCAAATCCGGCGTTTCAGGGAACTAGAGCCAGAGGAGGATCCCAAATCACGGGTGTGCTTACGAGACTCCTCGTAAGTGAGTTGAGCTGTCTCTGCATTGATGGCCTTGTTCACAAGGGCTTGGAATGTATCACAATGATGCAGGTGGAGATCACGACGCAACTTGGGGTTGAGACCCTTCCGGAACCTAGCCTGCTTCTTGGCGTCCGTGGACACTTCTTCTGTGGCATAGCGAGCAAGGTTCTC
>NW_021236179.1:0-399 GCF_002162155.2 Triticum dicoccoides | reverse complement strand
GGAGGACCCTCAAATTCTGCCTTAAGCAAGACTTTTTGGCCCTGAAAGTAAAAGAACATCATTCGTCGCTGTTTTTCAGACAAGTTTCTTAACCCATTGGCACTTCCTTTTGAAGGAAATTCGAGAGATTATGTTGCTTATAGACATTAGCCCCCCTGGTAGGGACAAAAGTACCTTTCTGCAGATGCTATATGATCCGGGCAATCTCATTTGGCCGTAAATTGAAGAAAATCTAGCGGCTATATGCCTTATTCTCCTTGTTTTCGCCGGATGGCATGCTGTAACTCATGCGCGTGAAAGCCAAGAACAAAAGGGCATTCCTGTCATCGGTCAATATATATGTGGAAATGATATCTCCTCTATAGAGGACAAGAAATTTTGGGGCAATCAGCCAAAAAG
>NW_021236178.1:0-1517 GCF_002162155.2 Triticum dicoccoides | reverse complement strand
GGGTACGACAGCAGCAACTCAAGACAGCGTGTGATGTAGAACACGGCAGGTCGGAACACGATAGCAGAACCATGGCGTTTAGTGAAGTCAGCAGGGAGAAGTACAGCTGCGCGCGAATAGTAAGGTGGTCGTCCGCGGCGGCTCTCGCGCTGCAGAGGCACAGAACAGCAGCTTAGGATCGGCCTGATATGGACGCCGGGTCGGTGCTGACAACAATGAAGAGCGGCAACAGCGACTTGGGGAAGCGTGATAATGAGGGCGGCTTGGTGGAAGCGAAACAGACCGAGGCAGAAAACTTCAGTCGTGACCATGAGCAGCTCAAAGCAGGGATGGAGTACTAGTTGAGAGCTCTTCACATGGGAATCCATTAGGTGTTTCTTTTTTTTGCTTTTCCATCGTTCAGGTACTGTAAACACTTGATTTAATTGCATGCGCTAGGCTGATCTGAAGACCTCATGTGTGCTTAAGTCAAACAGTTGTCCTTATCCTGTTGTGCGCGTGATCCATGTTGGGCGACTTAGCGGCTTAAGCAAAACGCAGTAGAAAAACATGACAGGTGTCTCTGTTCCCTACCATGACACGCCAAAAAAGACCGATCCGATTTCCCATTGATGACCACCCGGCAGTAGCTTTATACGGTAGATTCAATGGCCTTGCTTGAAATCCATCCCAAGCTAGGTAATTCCTTTGTGGTCGGATGCCAACGATCTCTACGGTTCTGCAAACGGACATATCCCATTGACTTTGTTTTTAACGAAACCGATCTCATGTCAGACTCGGTAAACTTCAGGACAGATCGGTGTATAGACGAAATCATCTCCAGCCATCTTGGTAGATTGTAGGTCGTCGCGATGCATAGATGCAACTTTAAACTCTTTTGATCTCAATCTCATACACATCACTGCTGAAAATTTCTTCAATCTTGATTGACGAACTTGTAGTTGATATGAATCCTTCCATGCGGGTTCTTGTTCAGCCGGAAAATTGTGAACTTCTTGATCCCTAAGAAAGATCCCTTCAAAAACTCATCACCACCGTGCGCAGACCCCACGGTGGGCGCCAACTGTCGTGGAATTGTCACGGCAGATGTCCTCGTTGAAAGGACTTAGTCGTGAGGCCAACGCATTTATGTGGTAGTTTGAGAGGGGTTGAGTGGGATGAGAGACACGAGGTTTTACCCAGGTTCGGCCCCTCACGGTGGAGGTAAAAGCCTACATCTTGCTTCATTGATATTGATGATGATGATCACGATTACACGGGTGCTCTAACTCGAGAGCTATCGACTTGTTTGTCTAACCCTAACTTATCAAACTTGTGGAACTTGTCCCTCTTGAGGTGCCCTGCCCCTCCTTATATATGTTGAAGGGGCGGCTTACATGACTAGTCCTATTAGGATTAGGATTATTCTATTACAAGTGGAGTCCTAGTCTTTCTTCCTTTGTAAGTGAATATTCCTTATGCTTCCCTTTTAAGCCGGCCCACCATAACATAGGCCGGTCTTCCATGAACCGCCTGTC
>NW_021236177.1:0-1375 GCF_002162155.2 Triticum dicoccoides | reverse complement strand
GGAGAACGACCTAAAGAAAAAAATGAATGTGCCCGGTGGATAGAATGCCGAGGGAGGGGGAGGGCGTGTGCATGCATGAGAGAAAGTTAGTGGTAGCTACAAGGGTTAGAGGATTGTGATAATTTGATATGAAAGCGGATTCATATATTTGAATAGGAGATCATAGTGTTTTAAAGATTGCATGCATGAATATAGCAGTGATACACGTGTTGTGCACATGTTATACCATAATGTGATAATGCATGGCGTTTGCAACTCACAGCTAAATGCCGAACAATCTAAACCATACTATACAACAAACAATCTCACATTTTATTTGAATTTGTGATAATGTGTGGCGTTTGCAGCTTACAACTAAATATCGAACAATCTAAACAATACTATATATCGAACATTCTCACATTTTATTTGAATTTGTGGTAATGTGTGGTGTTTGCAACTCACATCTAAATACTTGTAGGCGTAGGGGGCGGGGCACCATACATAATGTGATAAACACATTATACATATGAGACATGGTTTAGATTATGAAGATCTAGATAGAGCTAGAAATGTAATGTGATTTGAAATCAAAATAAAGTGGATTCAAAAAATCTAGTTCGAGTTCATATAGTACACATAGTTCATATGTAACTCGAGACTAATCATGTGGTGTGCTGTGAAGATAATACACAAACGATGGTTTAACTTGACAATAATGATGATTGTAGATCTTATTAAAACAGAGAAATGAATTCAAATGATTTGACTTCACAACAATCATTACTGTAGATCTTATTCAAATAGAGAAACGAATTCAAATTTAGTTCATATTGAAGCGGTAGTATATACATTTGGAATGCACTAAAACGTTCATTTGAGTAGTAGGTTGCATGCATTATACACGTAGCGAAATATTTTAATTGAACATAACATGAATTAAAAGTTTTGAATGACATTTTTAGTGCGCATTGATTTGGTATAGTACACGTTAGGCTTGTCCGGAATTTTCAACCCGCGCCTTGTTAGCCCGAAATATTTAAGATATATCTTTTTCTCGTTGTGCTCTGACAACTCCCTCCATCTCAACACGCGCCTTGCTATTCCAAAATTACAACATGCGCGAAAACTCCCACCTCCTGTGAAATCCCGACACGCGAAATGCCCGTGGTACCCCTGAACAGAAAGAACCGCCTCAAATCGGTGGGGGTACTTTCGTAACTTACCCCACATTTCAGACAAGCATGTCTCTAAGCCATGGTTCACCACTGCCATCCCATCCACCCACCCATTCGTACACTGAGGCCGCGAAAACCCGTGACGAAACCCCACACCTTGTTCCGTCCGCCACCCAGCCGGAGCCTCTTCCCCGACGATGTCGTCCACAGCAACACCT
>NW_021236176.1:0-3457 GCF_002162155.2 Triticum dicoccoides | reverse complement strand
ATGCAACAAACATTTTTCATACTAGTAAATACTCATGTGTAACGCACGTAAATATTTAGGCAATATATTAATTGCATGCGGATGTTAGGTATGCTATTATTTGTGTGTTAATCTAGTGATTAGTGCAATATTTGATATGATATTAATTGCACCTTAAACACGTTTAAGGCTCGCCATTGGTGCAGTATAGGTCGTTGGATTGACTTAGTTCGATGGCCGAAATCAGTTGGATCTGCCCCCTTTGGATCTTTTTATATTGATATAGATAAGTGACTAGCATTTCTATAAACATGATATCAATATTTTAAGAATACATGATGGCCATTTTTGAATAACTCACCGGATACTTTTTAACAAATGTGACAAACATTTTTTAAATAACTAGCGTATATTTTGCATATGTGTGATGTACATTTTTAAATAAGTCACAAATACTTATTAAGAAATGTGGCAAACACTTTTTAAATACATGCGTATTTTTTTGCGTATGTGCGAAGTACATATTTGTAAATATCAGATGAATATTCTACGAATACACGTGAAAAATTTCTAAAATATATTATTCTTAAGACGAAATCTAGCTCTCGGAAATTATGCACAATTGAACAAACGAAACTATTAAGTACCGTACCAGTTTAGCACATACCTGATCGCTCATCGATGCATGAAGGGGGCTGATCCATGCGGTACACCGCTCTGCGCGGACGTCTCATGCGCCACCGTGCTGCCCTGGCCCTGTTCTGGGGCATCTCCCACCGGCAAGTTGAGGTTGATTTCGTCAACAAGATCCTGGACAAAACGACGCTTGTTGCCACGGTGGATCGCGCGGACCCCAGGCTCCTGCCTTGCACGATCCAGCAGACCGATGATGGTAGCGTTGAGCGCGGCATGGCGGAGGGCCATGAGGAATCCAGGGGCAGCAGGTTTGCGCCGCCGCTGCCGACATTTTCCTCGGTGGGAGGAAGTTCGCGGGTGGAGACGAGCTCCCCGAACTCAATGGCTTTACGCTCTTCTGGGGTACTCATCGTACCGCAGGGAGAGCGAGAAGATGAGTGGGTGACACAGCCATGAGGAAATCAGTCTGGCCTGGCGTGGCCTCATCTTCCCCACCCGGCCACAGATGAATCCAAGAGCGGCAACCGTTATCTTCTCCACCTGACAACGCGTGTTGCATTGGCTGCGAACCATTTATTAGCTAATTACTTTATCTTCACAAGCACAACGTTTGGAGTGAAAATCCAATTGTTAATATGCCACTTTGGTAATACGAAGTCATTACAAAAATTAATTAATGTACTTGATTACAAACTTGTCTCTCCCGGCAGATTACGCAACATGAATCATATGTAATTCTAATAATAGAGCAATTGTTGGTAAACAAGAAGAGTTAATCCTATAGAAATGCATTGTAGAGCTCAGGCTCCAAGGAGCTTACGCTAAAAACACTTGCGATTATAGGCACCTCTAGAACACCACTTTGCACGTGAATTCATACCTGTGATTGCTGATGTACCAATTTCAGGCCACATTTCTTCTGGCTGGGCACTTATAACATTCATATAAAGTTGGAACTCCGTTGTTCCCACAATACCCTCATCATTGTATCTGCTTGCAGGTTGGCCAGATAAAGCGGTGGCAACTTTCGCTGATGTCTCCACAGTAGATCTGCTTTCCTTGGCAACCTGCGACCGAAACCAATGCAATTTGCCTAGAAAGTTTTCCGGGAACGGCCTGCTAGCTTGGGCTTTGACGTTCAAGATGAGCTCCTTGAGTCCCTTCATGATGTGAGCGTTGCTGAGCCCCTTATTCTACTTCCAGCCTCTCCTGCTAGAGCTGAGAAAATGAAGATCAGGAACAGTAGGAGAGCCTTTATCGACTTGATTAAAGAAGCACGTGTACCTTGTGTCCGAGCAACACTATCGGCCTCGGCCTCATCATTCCCTGTTGCCGGTTGGTCTTGTGTCTTGAAAGCAGATCCACCTTGCAGCGGCTCCTGCTCCTCTCCTAACCTTGTAGCTGAAATTTAAAAGGATCTGTTGAGAAGGCAAATGAACCATAAGACTGAGAGGTATTTCTTAATCTCATCATAAAAATAATCAGGCTTACTTCCATGTTTGAGACCAGCATCCTCAGCCTCGGCAGCAGCCGCCTTTGAACCAGCCAGGTCGCTGATGTTGGGTGGCGAGAGGCTTCTCTTCCTCTTACTTGGCCCGGGGATGGCGCCGTTGAGATTACAGGAGGAAACGTTGCGCTTGCGCCCCCTCTCCTGCTCCCTCTCCAACCTACACTCAGTCGTGAGGAAATCAGTCTGGCCTGGGGTGGCCTCATCTTCCCCACCTGGCCTCAGATGAATCCAAGAGCGGCAACCGTTATCTTGTCCACCTGACAACGCGTGTTGCATTGGCTACGAACCATTTATTAGCTATTTACTTTATCTTCACAAGCAAAACGTTTGGAGTGAAAATCCAATTGTTAATATGCCACTTTGGTAATACGAAGTCATTACAAAAATTAAGTAATGTACTTGATTGCAAACTTGTCTCTCCCGGTAGATTACGCAACATGAATCATATGTAATTCTAATAATAGAGCAATTGTTGGTAAACAAAAAGAGTTAATCCTATAGAAATGCGTTGTAGAGCTCAGGCTCCAAGGGGCTAGCTTGTTTTTTTCCTGAGAAGTTCGAAAATCACATCCAATTTTATATAGAACTCTAAAAAGAATTATGTTTCTTCACATATAAATGTATATTATATATGTGAACTTGTCTTTTCGTGTAGCTGACATGTCGGCGTATTTCATCATTACACTTTAGAAACACTGGCGAAGTGGCCCGCTCGATGCGCGGGCTAGAAATTTGAATGTGTTATGATGATGACATATTATTTGATTTGTATAATAAAAGTGGGATCAAATGTGATGACATTTATACAAATATAAGACCTCTGAGGACATGGTTTTGTCTTTGGTTTGTTTCGTTATCTTGTTAACCTAACTGATTCTTCATCCTGACCATTTGACCAAGACATACTTTTACTCAGGTGAAGAATGTAACTTTTTACTATATATTTTGTAAAATTACCACACTCCTTGTTGCGAAATTACGTTAATTTTTGTGTCTGATATTGACGTGCCACATTTTCACTTACCAAATGTAACTTTGTTGCAGGCATGTTAAATATTTTACCTCACTTCCTTTTGTACGGTGGGAGACCGACCTCCTTCCTCCCAAGTGTAATATTACCTCAAGTGTCCTTTTTCTTATGTTTTCCTATTGTGGTCATGGAATTTCACTCGAGTGAGGAATAAGAATTCTTCATCGATGGTGCTGAATAGTCTAACCCTATCCACGAAGTAATATATTTATCTATTTATTATTTACCTCCTTATAATGCCTGAGGTATTAAATGTATTTTTTCACTTTGAATCATAAAATGTATTTTTTTGTATCATTTTT
>NW_021236175.1:0-432 GCF_002162155.2 Triticum dicoccoides | reverse complement strand
TCGCCGTCGGCATAGCCCGGCGACGGCGTGCAACTCCATGGTTGTGGCGAGGACGAGAAGCCGGCCGGAGATCCGACGCTTTGCTGGCTCCAGGCCGTGTACGGGCCTTGGCTTCCAGGTGGATTCATCATCCCCGCGCGAGCTGCCTGGGCTTGTTCGGCCGAGCGCTTCGCCTGCTCCGACGCCGCCACGGCTGTGAGCGCCACCCTCTCTTGGGCCTTCTTGGCCCTGTTGTGCCTATCGGCGGTGACGGCCTCCCGGCACTGCACTTCCGCCTTCCAGTCGGCGTTGGTCATGCCCAGGGCTTGGACGGCAGCACCCTCTACTTCCTCTGCTTCGGCTGGGTGGCGGCTGAGGCTGTGGTACCCGTAGCGGCGCGGGGGAACACATACTTCTTCGGCGGCATGGCAGCTGGCTTGGAAGGGAGAAGGC
>NW_021236174.1:0-1139 GCF_002162155.2 Triticum dicoccoides | reverse complement strand
GAGATTAAGCCATAGTGACTTGAGATTAATAAAAAACGAAAAAATAAATTGAAATTTTTTTTTGGAAAAAAGAATTTAAAAAAAAAATCTGAAAAAAAAATGTTACTAATGGCGCCCTTCTACGTGGTGCGCCATTAGTATACCAGATACTAATGGTGCACCGTGGGCTATACTAATGGCGCACTGCGTGGTGCGTCATTAGTATACCAGATACTAATGGCGCACCAGTAAAAAAATACTAGTGGCGTGATAGTAATGGCGCACCGGTAGTGCGTCATTAGTAGGCAAAACCAGTGCGCCATTAGTAGGCCTTTTTCTAGTAGTGCCTTGATCTTTAGCCAACTCCCGTGTTATCAGATCCAAGGACCCTTCTCTTTCAAACCATGCTAATTCGAAAGAGAAAGTGTTTTTATTTCCCACATGAGTTGCCTCTCCAGAGTCAACAAGCAATGGGGTATGGTAGGAAATCGCGCGCGACAACGCTAGGACCGTCACCAGAGGAAACTTCTGCTCCCATTCGACGTTGGCGAGGACACGATCCAACTTCTCGTACGTTGGATTTGGAAACATGTTGGCCCAAGTGAATTTCTACCGGAAAGCTCGATCTCTCTAAGATCCATGCTTTCAATGGTCATATTAAATATAAATGACCATCTGTCGTCAAAGTTATCATATGTTTTTCTCCTTCCGTCTTCAAATAATGTTAAAATCACCTCCAACCAGAATTGGGAGCTGCTCGCTACCGCAAGTACGAACTAAGTCCGCCAAAAAAAATCTGGTTTGAGCTCAGGCTGTGCGGCTCCATACACTGCGGAGGCAGGTGATGAGCGTTGGTGTCAAGCTCAAAGATGTTCTGTTAGCTTTTTCGTTTTGTCATGTCGGTCCTTGCGTAACTTGTGAATTACCATGAAAAATAATTAGCTACGCGGGTGATTCTTCCCTTCCCTTATAAAGAAAAAAAAAGGTAAACTCGGTCGGGTGTGATCGATGGCCGAGACAGAGCAGCAGCAGCTGCTGGCGGCGGCGGAGCCCGAGGAGTGCAGCCGGTCGGCGATGATCTTCCTTGTGGGCTGCACCGTCCCGGCGCTCTTCTCCATCGCCATCTTCCTCGTGATTATGTGGGACTCCAACGACGACTG
>NW_021236173.1:0-1148 GCF_002162155.2 Triticum dicoccoides | reverse complement strand
CGCCAAGCTTGCCTTCCACATAAAGGAGAGTCCCATCCGGACACGGGACGAAGTCTTCAATCTTGTATCTTCATAGTCCAATAGTCCGGCCAAAGTACATAGTCCGGCTATCCGAGGACCCCTTAATCCAGGACTCCCTCAGTAGCCCCTGAACCAGGCTTCAATGACGATGAGTCCGGGCGCAGATTGTCTTCGGCATTGCATGGCGGGTTCCTTCCCCGAATACTCCAAAGTAGATCTTGAACAAAAGAATCGTGTCCGGCTCTGCAAAACAAACTCCACATACCACGGTAGAGAGTATAATATCCCACGAGTCTAATCTGCTGACAACTCATAGCATGACATCACGCCACGGCCCGGTCTTTATTCGAACCATTTTTGTCCTGCCCCTCCGTATTTCGAGGCGCGGTTTTATTGGCACGTCTTGTCGAAGCGGAGATCGTGTCCCCTTATCATGGGATTCTCATCAACACGGACGTGGGTAACCCAACCATCCCGTTGGTATGATTCCTTGGGAATAGGAATGTTTTAAGGCCACGTAGGGGACGTTTGATATTCGTCATCTTTATAAGGAGGCCTAGACCCGCCTTTTCCCTTCTATGCTACTCCCACCTCCTCTCACCTCGATTTCCAACACCCAAGGCTTAACCAGTCGCTTCGAATCTCAGGCCATGTCCGGATCCAGCTTTCTGGGCCGGTGGACGGCTTCCTCTATCACCAAGGAGGATATCAAGAAGCTCAGGGAGGCGAGGTACTTGACTGCGGAAATCCTTCATAGGCTTCCTGCACCAGGGGAGGTTATCCCTACTCCTAGATCTAATGAGAGGGTCGTATTTATCCCTCACTTCCTTGGGGGGTTAGGCTTCTCCCTCAATCCTTTCATTCGAGGGCTCCTGTTTTACTACGGACTAGATTTCCATGATCTAGATCCGGACTCACTCCTTCACATCTCATCATTTATTATCGTATGTGAGGCTTTCCTATGTATCTCCCCACACTTCGGCTTGTGGCTCAAGATCTTCGATGTAAGGCCGAGGATAATAGACGGGGTGCACGCAGAGTGCGGAGGCGCTCTGTCGGTGTTGTCTGGCCAAAGGGTTCCTTTACCGCAACTTCCGGCCTATGGCAACGGGAGTAGTTTTATATCA
>NW_021236172.1:0-434 GCF_002162155.2 Triticum dicoccoides | reverse complement strand
ACGAGGATCAACTTGTGTGTCTAGGGGTGCCCCCTGCCCCCGTATATAAAGGAGCAAGGGGAGGAGGCCGGTCGGCTCTATTGGCGCGCCAAGGAGGAGTCCTCCTCCTAGTAGGAGTAGGACTCCTACTAGGAGGGGCAAAGGAAGTGGGGAGGGAGAAGGAAAGGGGGGCGCCGCCCCCCTTCTCCTAGTCCAATTCGGACCAAGGGGGGAGGAGGCGCGCGGCCCACCTTGGCTTCCCTTCTCTCTCTCCACTAAGGCCCATATGGCCCATTACTTCTCCCGGGGGGTTCCGGTACTCCGGTTTTCTCCGAAATCACCCGAAACACTTCCTGTGTCCGAATATAGCCGTCCAATATATCAATCTTTATGTCTCGACCATTTTGAGACTCCTCGTTATGTCCGTGATCACATCCGGGACTCCGAACTAACTT
>NW_021236171.1:0-1784 GCF_002162155.2 Triticum dicoccoides | reverse complement strand
TAAGCTTCCACTTCAATTGGTGTACGTGCCACAGGAACAACTTCCTGTGCCCTGCTACACACTTGTTGAAGTGACGGTTCAATAACCTCATCAAGTCTCCACCATCCTCCCACTCAACTCTTTCGAGAGAAACCTTTCCTCGAGAAAGGACCCGATTCTAGAAACAATTCATATTGCTTTCGGATCTGAATTAGGAGGTATACCCAACTGTTTTGGGTTTCCTATGAAGATGCATTTTATCCGCTTTGGGTTCGAGCTTAATCCTGAAACTTTTTCACATAAGCATCGCAGCCCCAAACCTTTAAGAAACGACAACTTAGGTTTCTCTAAACCATAATTCATACGGTGTCATCTCAACGGAATTACGTGGTGCCCTATTTAAAGTGAATGTGGTTGTCTCTAATGCCTAACCCATGAACAATAGTGGTAATTCGATAAGAGACATCATGGTACGCATCATATCCAATAGGGTGCAGTTATGATGTTCGGACACACCATCACACTATGGTGTTCCAGGCTGTATTAGTTGTGAAACTATTTCCACAATGTCTTAATTCTGTGCCAAACTCGTAATTCAGATATTCATCTCTATGATCATATCATAGATCTTTTATCCTCTTGTCACGACGATCTTTCAACTTCACACTGAAATTACTTGAACCTTTCAATAATTCAGACTCATGATTCATCAAGTAAATGTACTCAACATCCACTCAAATTATCTATGAAGTAAGAACATAACAATATCCACTACATGCCTCAACACTCATTGGACTGTACACATCAAAATGTATTACTTCCAACAAGTTGCTATCTTGTTCCATCTTACTGAAAACGAGGTTTTTCAGTCATCTTGCCCATGTGGTATGATTTGCATGTCCCAAGTGATTCAAAATCAAGTGAGTCAAAATGGTCCATTTGCATGGAGTTTCTTCATGCATATACACCAATAGACATGGTTCGCATGTCTCAAACTTTTCAAAAACGAGTGAGCCCAAAGATCCATCAATATGGAGCTTCTTCATGCGTTTTATACCGATATGACTTATGTGGCAGTGCCACAAGTAGGTGGTACTATCATTACTATCTTTTGTCATGAACATGTGTATCACTACGATCGAGATTTAATAAACCATTCATTTTAGGTGTAAGACCATTGAAGGTATTATTCAAATAAACAGAGTAACCATTATTCTCCTTAAATGAATAACCGTATTGCGATAGACGTAATCCAATCATGTCTATGCTCAACGCAAACACCAAATAACAATTATTTAGGTTTAACACCAATCTCTTTGGTACAGGGAGCGTGCGATGCTTGATCATATCAAGCTTGGAAAAACTTCCAACACATATCGTCAGCTCACCTTTAGCTAGTCTCCGTTTATTCCGTAGCCTTTTGTTTCGAGTTACTAACACTTAGCAACCGAACCGGTATCTAATACCCTGGTGCTGCTAGGAGTACTAGCAAAGTACACATTAACACAATGTATATCCAATATACTTCTATCGACCTTGCCAGCCTTCTTATCTACCAAGTATCTAGGGTAATTCTGCTCTAGTGGTTGTTCCCCTTATTACAGAAGCACTTAGTCTCGGGTTTGGGTTTTACCTTGGGTTTCTTCACTAGAGCAGCTGATTTGCCGTTTCATGAAGTATCCCTTCTTGCCCTTGCCCTTCTTGAAACTAGTGGTTTCACCAACCATCAACAATTGATGCTCCTTCTTGATTTCTACTTTCGCGGTGTCAAACATCGCGAATACTTCAAGGATCATCATATCTAT
>NW_021236170.1:0-1233 GCF_002162155.2 Triticum dicoccoides | reverse complement strand
TAGTCATGTCCTCATCATCCTCCCCTTCTTGAAAATAAAGCCGTCCTCGGCGTTGCTTAATCTGAAATGTGGCTAACAAAAGAGACAAGGTGTACATGTTGTATATGTATATGTCATCCATTTTTACTTCCCTTGATTTTTGCATATATGACACATGAATAGATGAGTAACTTTCATAGTTCATAAAATCTAAAGCCAAAAAATTAGCACAAGAAGTAGAAGGCATGAAAATATTGCAACTCAGTTTGCACATATAAGTGAAGCTCTTACTCATTTCAAAAGATTGACAATGTTCATCATTAAACCATCCCAACATTGGTGAATAAACCTTACTTGCATCAAATTTACATGCTACAACATGCTTAAATAAGCAAACATGCAATAAGTCATTCAACACAGAATCATCACCAAGATTAGAGGTCATATCAAAATGATTAAACATTGGTTCTTTTGCATCAATAGTTAATTCAATGGATGCACTCAAAATTGTTGGTATTTCAGTTGTTTGATCACATGGCAAAGTCAAATTATCAACATAGTCCTCTAAAATAGGTGGTGTGATCAAAGTAGTGGGTAGCTCATCAGATGGTGCATTCAAATTGACAAGGCATTCATCATTCTCATGTAGAGATGGAAGATCAGTACCTTTGTCATTACCTCTTATGATCAACTCAGATGATGTAGCCACTCTCGGGGGCGATGTGTCACATGGTGGAGGTGATGTAGTCCTGACAACAACAGATGTGGTTGTCATAGTATGCCCAGTAGTTGAAGGAACAATCATATCAACTCTTGGAATGTGCACCATGCGCTTGTTCTCCTCGTGGCCAACACGTTGTTTTATTTCCTGTTCAGCTTTGCAAGCAAGATGAAACAAATGGTCCATAGGATAACACTCTTCATGAATTAGTATCTCTTGAATATCACGGTTTAATCCTCCCCAAAATCTATCCATAAAATCATCTTCACTTTCTTCTAAAGAGGAATGCAACAAGGTAGTTTGTAAATCATCATAATATTTTGTTACAGTTTCACTACCTTGTTTTAAGTGTTGCAACTTCTTAATCATGTCACGAGTATAATAAGCAGGGACGAAAGTATATCGCATGGCAAGTTTCAAATCATCCCAAGTAGTAGGTATATAATCAGGGTGTAACCGACAATATTCACTCCACCAAACCAAAGCATAACCAGTGAAAGAACCAACCGCAACCTTAACCTTTTTATGTTCAT
>NW_021236169.1:0-1005 GCF_002162155.2 Triticum dicoccoides | reverse complement strand
TGTCAATGCTTGCTGGACGCTAGTCCTACTGGGTAGTATAGCTTATTCTTTGTGCTTCAGAACATTTAAGAGATCTTTAGTCCTACCAAAAAAGGTTTTATGTTTACCTTACACAAAATATTCATATTTCTCACTTTTTAACTCAACTAGCTCACCTGTCACTGCCTAAAATTGCTGTTGGATAGGGGCTGTTTGGTTAGTGCTCCCGTTCTTGGTGGGCTAAACATATTTGTTTGTTTGTTTGATTTGGAGTAGCATATGCTCTCCATCGACGAATGGGACCCCATGCCTAAGTTGTTGATTGCCTCATTTTATCCACCTTCACCATATATTCACTTGATTGCCTGCTACATCTTCACTTAAATACTCAAAATGCTACTGTCCAGATTTTGGTAAATTGGACTGACTAGATATCTTTTCTTGTTATTTTTTTGGTGAGAAATAAATATTGCAATTTATTTCTTATATTTTCCTTCAACTTGGCACACTGGTTACATTTACTATTTTTTTTCATCCATACAATTGTGATCTGATCTTGCATTTCATTTTTTGGTTTCTAAAGAGGTGGAAGAAATCTCTTGAGGCCAAACCGCAGGGAGGACGACGGCCAACAATCGGTACATGTTCTCAAGGTCCCATGGAACTGGGTACTGGTGTGGCTGTGTGCTCGTGATCCCCATCCAATGTTGCGCATCCCAAGGTACAATAGCGGCACGAAGCTGCCACTTTCTCCATCTCCATAAATGTTTGATCTAGCTGGTGGTTACATGATTTGTTTCTATGTAATCACCTCAACTCAATAGGAAACTCGCTATATTAGGATTGATTTTCTTTCTGTCCATCATTGGATTTCACTATGGTCTTAATCAGGGCCAATTTTATCATTTTCTGTTGTTTCCATGAACATCTCAGATCTCATAATACTATATCCATCATTGGCAGGCCGCTTGTTATTCTTCTTTTTATTTTTTCACATGATTGTACTTTATGAATGACTAGCTAACT
>NW_021236168.1:0-1305 GCF_002162155.2 Triticum dicoccoides | reverse complement strand
GCTATGTCTGAATATTGTACTTGTAGCAAAGAGCACTAGAAACATAGTAATGTAACATGGCAATGTTTTGTATTTTTAGTATAGAGCTAGCTAGTGTAGCTATGTATATGATTAGTGTTTACTCTATGATTTGTTATTTTGAATTTGTTTGTTACTGAACAATACATCTCACTGTAAATTTAACTTAATTTTCAAGATGGTGTGAACTGTGGTATTCTGGAGTGGGTAGATCCCCTTGGCCTATAATTCTGCAAAGGTGCTTAAGCAAGCTCTGGGATATGTATCATGAGCAGAACCTTGTTAGAGTCCAGGATAATGAGGCTCATGGGATAGAGGTTGTAAAATTGAAAAAGGAGCTTGTTGGGGATCGTAGCAGAAATTTAAAATTTTCTACGCATCACCAAGATCAATCTATGGAGTAATCTAGCAACGAGGGGAAGGGGAGTGCATCTACATACCCTTGTAGATCGCTAAGCGGAAGCGTTGCAAGAACGCGGATGAAGGAGTCGTACTCGCAGCGATTCAGATCGCGGTTGATTCCGATCTAGCGCCGAACGGATGGCGCCTCCGCGTTCAACACACGTACAGCCCGGGGATGTCTCCTCCTTCTTGATCCAGCAAGGGGAGAGGAGAAGTTGAGGGAGAACTCCAGCATCACGACGGCGTGGTGGTGGAGCTTGTGGTATTCCTGCAGGGCTTCGCCAAGCTCTACGGAGGAGGAGGAAGAGTTGGAGGAGGGAGGGCTGCGCCAGGGAAGAGGTCATGGCTGCCCTCCCACCCCTCCACTATATATAGGGGCAAGGGGAGAGGGGGAGGCGCCCTAGGGTTTCCCCTAGGGGGCGGCGGCTAGGCAGATTGGATCTCCCTAGGGAAAATCCTAGGGAGACTTGCCCCCCAAGCCAAGCAGGTGGAGGCGCCCCAACCCCCCAAGTAATGTGGGAAAGGATGTGGGGGGCGCACCACCCCTTAGTGGGCTGGTTTGCCCCTTCCCCTTTGGCCCATGAGGCCCTCCCACACTTGCCGGGGCTCCCGAAACACCTTTCGGTCATGCTGGCCATAGCCTGATACCCCCGGAACACTTCCGGACTTCAATACCCTTCGTCCAATATACCGATCTTCACTTCTGGACCATTCCGGAGCTCCTCGTCATGTCCGGGATCTCATCCGGGACTCCGAACAACCTTCGGTAACCACATACTATTTCCCGTAACAACTCTAGCATCACCGAACCTTAAGTGTGTAGACCCTACGGGTTCGGGAACCATGCAGACATGACCGAGACAACTCTCCGGCCAATAACCAACA
>NW_021236167.1:0-624 GCF_002162155.2 Triticum dicoccoides | reverse complement strand
ACTCCAGACTTTTTTGCATTCCTATGCACCATTCAAAGCGACGTCATAAATTTTCAACACTTTCTAACATCATTTGCTATTTTCAGTCATTTACCGATTTCTGAAGAGAGCTAAATGACCGTGAAATTGAAAATCACTACAAAATGAACTCTGAAAAGGTTGAAACTTGGCATGGTATCATCATTTCACCCACATGGCATGCGAAAAAGAGTAGATGGTTACGGCAAAAACTAGACACACTTCTTGTACAAACTAGACAATCTCTTTCGGAGTATCAGGGTTTCGGACGAGAACTCATCTGTTACACGGGCACTTCTATTTTTTAAACTTATTTGAACTCCAGACATTTTTTTCCGTTCCTATGCACCATTCAAAGAGATGTCATCAATTTTCAACACTTTCTATCATCATTTGTTATTTTTTAGTCATTTACCTATTTGTTTAGAGAGCTAGATGACCGTGAAATTGAAAATCACTACAAAATGAACTCTAAAACTGTTGAAACTTGGCATGGTATCATCCTTCTCCCACATAGCATGTGCAAAACAGTAGAGAGGGTTACGGAAAAAACTGGACGCACTTCGTGTACAAACTGGAAAATCTCTTTCGGAGTATCAGGGTTTC
>NW_021236166.1:0-2287 GCF_002162155.2 Triticum dicoccoides | reverse complement strand
TTGGATAAGGATAAATCTAATTTCTTGGGGAAAAAGTTAGGTTTTGATGATTTGTACATCCAAGAATGTGACGGTAGGGCAGGGTGCTTGTTTTGTTTTTCAACTATATTAATAAAGTGGAGTTAAACTATCTGTCATCCAATTTCATTGATGTTTTTTATGGTTGATGTTGAGGTTGATTGGAGGTTGATAGGGTTCTATGGGTACCCTTCTTGGGATCAACGCCATTTTTCTTGGAATTGTTTGCGTGACCTTCATAATAAAGCATCATATCCATGGGTTGGTCGTCATCTCGTCTCGCCCTCCCCGCTGCTGACTGTTGTGCGGATGGGGATGTGAAGTCAAGTACGCCCGTCACTCGACTAATAAACTAAGCTGGCTAAACCAGACGGTTTTATTCTTCAAGGCAAAGCCCACTGTATTCTTCTTTTCTTTCTTCTCACAATGCCATTTTTTCTTCATATTGCGAGTCCCATTCAAGATGATAATAAGATCGAACGGAAAAATATATTCAATCAAGTGTATTGCCGAGCAATGAACTGTTCCATGACATAGGAATTTTGAAGTATCTTGTTGGCTTCCACTTCCAAGAAATTACCTGTTATCTCGGATGAATAATACCTCATCTCATTCTCCAGTGTGTGGGTCAAAGAGCTCCTGCACAGTAGTTTTAAAACAATTGTTCCCCTTCTTGTGATCACCTTTCTAGATGTGTTTAACTAAATCCATAGTAGTTTTATAACATATTAATTTTCTCACCATTTTCAGCTCTTTAGATACAATTGTGCCTGATAGCTAATGCCACCTCCTTGATGGCCTCGTCATGCTGCTAAAGATGCTCAGCTCCTTCTCCCTCAAGGTGCCCCTCTTCCTCTCAGAAGTAGGAATGTGATAAGAGGCTTGTCAGGGTTATCAAGGATGACGGTCTCCGACTGTTGCGTGTTTGGATACTCAATGATTGGTGTATCGAGAGGCTCACTAGATCCCATGGCATGCTTGCCCATAGTTAGACCCCAGGAGAGGATGGTCTGCACCCAAGAGTAGTTCTGGATGGGCTTGTTGAGGTACTCAACGTCCTTGGGGTGATCCTAAGAATGAAAGGCAATGTTGTTATTTTATGATTGGCATGTTAGATCTAGTGAAACAAGTTACATGTCAGCTAACCACGATGTGGCCTTCGTAGTGCTCAACCTCCAATAGAATGGTGAAGGTGTCCTGGTCACACTGTGCACCTCCAAGCTCTCTAAGCTTTGACACCTGGATCCATCTCGCTCTCCACTTTAAAAAGATGGTTGTACACCTGTATTGAGGTAACTTTGTGTCACATAACTCAAAGACCATCTTGGCAACAACGTTCAGATGCACCACCTGGAAGCCCTTATCAGTCCTCACTTCTCGCACGATGATATTAAACTTCTTGTACATGACAAAGGTTGACATGAAAGGATCTCATTTGATTGCATTCCCTTTCATTGACCCCCTCAACGATGCCTTGGCAGCCTTAATGGCCACCTTGGTATCAGCCATAGGCATCGCCACCACTAAAGAACACAAGTGAGGCCTCTAAAACACCTTTGCATCCTGAGTTAACGATGGTCGTTCTCAACATATGAGCCAAAGGTTTGTTTGATGTCCGACAAAATAAGGGCCTGACTATAGTCTTCCTTGGTCATTGCCTACAACCGTTAGTATCAGAACTAACCGAACAAGAATAATGCATTTACCATGCTAGCATGTATTGATCATTAAGATGAACACACTACTAAATCTACCATACTAACATGAATTAATTATGAAGCTCAACACACTACCAAATCTGCCACACTAGCATGGATTGATCATGAAGCTCAACACACTGCCAAATCTACCATACTAGCATGAAAAACGACATGGAAAGCATGTAATACTAGCACATAAACATCAATCTAACACAACACCATGAAATCATCACTGCCGACAAGCAAAACCTATCATAAACCAAGACGACACCGCTACCATCTGATCTACCACATCCTCACACAACATTCATGAAGAAATACTTGCATAACCTACCATACTACTTGTAGATGTACTCTAATTTAGCACATACTCATAGATCTAGGCAACAACAAGTAGGGTCTGATGTTACTTACCGCCACCGGAGGAGCAGGGCACGGAACAACTCGAAGAAGAGGAGGAAGAAGGATCGCCGGCGCTGACCTGAGAAGATGGTGCCGCTTACCTATTCGTTGGGGGAGGAAGTTTCCTGGGGCGAAGAGCTCATATGGGAGGGAAGGGGGATGGTGGC
>NW_021236165.1:0-692 GCF_002162155.2 Triticum dicoccoides | reverse complement strand
GATTTTTTGATCTTCTCTAAATCACCTATAATTTTGCACACTTGATATGTTGCAAAAACATAGCTAGGTTTTCAAGGTTTTATAATTGTTTAATTTTTTTGAATTTATTCTGTCATGTAGACTGACTGATCAAAACAACGGTCTACACCTTAAGCAGGCATCGTAGAATACATTTTTTCCAAATTTATCTCATAGACATGCTAGGCACATCTATTTAAGCATGTAGAACAAATTTGTGGTGATTTGGAGGTGGTGGAAAAAATCATATTTTATACAAAAACTGGCTTAAGTGAGACCAAATGGCCCCTCGTGTTTTAGCGTGATTTTTTTTGACCTCCTCTAAATCATCTCTAATTTTGCACACTTCATATGTTGCACAAACATAGCTAGGTTTTCAATGTTTTATAATTTTTTAATTTGTTTTGAATTTATTCTGCCTTGTAGACTGACTGATCAAAACAACGGTCTACACCTTAAGCGGGCATTGTAGGATACGTTTTTTTTTAAATTTCTTTCATAGACATGTTTGGCTCATCTATTTGAGCATGTAGAATAAATTTTAGGTGATATGGAGGTGGTGAAAAAAATCACCTTTTTTCGACCACATCTAAATCACCTCAGTTTTTGCACACATGATCTGTAAATAACAATGTTTGTCACATGTATGTGACAATGTAAAACAAATTTGGTTT
>NW_021236164.1:0-686 GCF_002162155.2 Triticum dicoccoides | reverse complement strand
CCCCCCCCCTTGATCACCAGATATCGCCTATTCTTCTCTCTACTGCTTGCATTAGAGTAGTGTAGCATGACACTGTTCGATAAATCCTATTCTGTTGCATAGCCTGTCATTGTTGCTACAGTTGTTAATACCTTACCCGCAATCCTAAATGCTTAGTATAGATGCTAGTTTATCATCAGTGGCCCTACATTCTTGTCAGTCTGCCTTGCTATACTATTGGGACGTGATCACTCGGGAGGTGATCACGGGTTTATACTATACATACATATACTATACAGATGGTGACTAAAGTCAGGTCGGCTCGTAGAGTACCCGCAAGTGATTCGGATATGGGGCCTGGAAGGACAGATGGATCCATCCCAGTAGATGTGGGTCTGGGTTCCCGACGGCCCTCGACTGTTATGTTGTGGCGGAGCGACAGGGCAGGTTGAGACCACCTAGGCGAGAGGTGGGCCTGGCCCTGGTCGGTGTTCGCGGTTACTTCATAATAACACGCTTAACGAGATCTTGGTATTTGATCTGAGTCTGGCCACTAGCCTATACGCACTAACCAATTACACGGGAACAGTTTTGAGCACTCGATGTCGTGGTATCGGCCGAAGCCTTCTTGACATGAGCGACTGAGCGGCACACGCTGGGTTGGACCGCGTAAAGCAACTTCCTTTGTAATGGAGGTTGCTAGGTCT
>NW_021236163.1:0-1092 GCF_002162155.2 Triticum dicoccoides | reverse complement strand
AAGCTCACGTAATAGGTATGGAGACCAACAGAGGAGGGAGCCGGTCCCCAAACATCTGAAAACACAAGTTGCAAAGGTTTTGTGGACACACTTGTGGATATAGGGTATGGTAACTGATGACTTTTTGCTCTTTGGCAAGAGTCACAAATAGTTTCACGATCATGCTCATCAACAAAAGCGAGCTTATTTTTGCTAAGAATCTCATAAACAATGGAAAAAGATGGATGGCCTAAATGATTATGCCATCGTTCTGAAGACACTTTGAAGACTCCATAGGCTTGCTTATTGGACTTGGAAATTTTGGGGATCAGTGGGTAGAGGCCTTGCACACATCTACCGCGATAAATCACCCTCCTCGTGACCTGATCCTTGATCAAAAAGAAGAAGGGATGAAACTCAATGAAAACGCCATTATGAAGAGTAATGCGATGTACAGAAAAAGATTTTTGGATGCATTAGGAATGTGAAGTACATCATCTACAAGAATATCACGGTGTGGGTTTTGAATAATAGACTCTCCAACATGACTAATCATCATACCTGGACCGTTTTTAGTGGTGTGAACATGATCTTGGCCGTGATACTTCTCGTGCATGGTCATCTTCTCTAGTTCAGAGGTGATGTTTTCATTCGAACCGGAGTCAAGATACCACTTGGAGTCAACTCTGTATGAGGCATCTGCCGCAGCTGCAACACGCCTTTTCCTGGAATTATCCTCTGCATAACGCCACTTACATTCTTTGGCAATATGGTGTAACACCCCAAAAATTTAACCAAATTTTTGGAAATTAAAAATTTTCCAGGAGTTTTAAATTTTTTCCTTTTGGATTATTTCTGTGGAGTTCAGAGCATCTCTTTTAATATTGAAGATAATTATTTTTCCTAGTGGAGATTTCCAAAATATTAAACTTCTATGCTCTCTGTATAACTATTTCTAAATCAGTAGATTTATTTATAAAATTATTTCACCCTGAGCTTTAATCATTAAAATGACTTGTTTGAGTTTTGGAGCTCTTTTTCTACTTCAACCTGTTGATAAACTTAGCTAAAAATTCAACCAAAATTTGGAGACATCATGTGAGGTCTCTAAAT
>NW_021236162.1:0-1278 GCF_002162155.2 Triticum dicoccoides | reverse complement strand
TAATCATCAGCACGAGACTGCCAAGCATTCATAATGTCTTGGTTCTCTGGGACGGGAGCGTCACCTAGCGGTCCTTCTAGGACATATTGTTTCCTGGCAGCTATGAGGATGATCCTCAGGTTCCGGACCCAGTCCGTATAGTTGCTGCCATCATCTTTCAGCTTGGTTTTCTCTAGGAACGCGTTGAAGTTCATGTTGACATTAGCGTTGGCCATTGATCTACAAGACATATTTGCAAAGGTTTTAGACTAAGTTCATGATAATAAAGTTCTAATCAAATTATGAACTCCCACTTAGATCAGACATCCCTCTAGTCATCTAAGTGTTACACGATCCGAGTCGACTAGCCCGTGTCCGATCATCACGTGAGACGGACTAGTCATCGTCGGTGAACATTCTCATGTTGATCGTATCTTCCATACGACTCATGTTCGACCTTTCGGTCTCCGTGTTCCGAGGCCATGTCTGCACATGCTAGGCTCGTCAAGTTAACCCTAAGTGTTTTCGCTGTGTAAAACTGTCTTACACCCGTTGTATGTGAACGTAAGAATCCATCACACCCGATCATCACGTGGTGCTTAGAAGCAACGAACTGTAGCAACGGTGCACAGTTAGGGGAGAACACTTCTTGAAATTTTTGTAAGGGATCATCTTATTTACTACCGTCGTCCTAAGTAAATAAGATGCATAAACATAATAAACATCACATGCAATTATATAGTTGTGACATGATATGGCCAATATCATATAGCTCCATTGATCTTCATCTTCGGGGCTCCATGATCATCTTGTCACCGGCTTGACACCATGATCTCCATCATCATGATCTCCATCATCGTGCCTTCATGAAGTTGTCACGCCAACGACTACTTCTACTTCTATGACTAACGTTTAGCAATAAAGTAAAGTAGTTTACATGGCGTTATTCAATGACACGCAGGTCATACAAAAAATAAAGACAACTCCTATGGCTCCTGCCGGTTGTCATACTCATCGACATGCAAGTCGTGAATCCTATTACAAAGAACATGATCTCATACATCACAATTCATCATTCATCACAACTTCTGGCCATATCACATCACATGATCAATCGCTGCAAAAACAAGTTAGACGTCCTCTAATTGTTGTTGCATCTTTTACGTGGCTGCAATTGGGTTCTAGCAAGAACGTTTTCTTACCTACGAATCACCACAACGTGATTTTGTCAACTTCTATTTACCCTTCATAAGGGCCCTGTTCATCGATTCCGCTCCAACTAAAGTGGGAGAGACAGAC
>NW_021236161.1:0-3586 GCF_002162155.2 Triticum dicoccoides | reverse complement strand
CCGGAGCCATACCACCGGAGCTGGGTGACTTGCCGGTGCTCAACTACCTTGACCTCTCCGGCAACCGTCTCACCGGCCAAGTACCAGCTCAACTGGAGAACCTGAAGCTGAACCAGTTCAACGTCTCCAACAACCAGCTCAGTGGCCAGCTTCCACCCCAGTATGCAACGGAAGCATACCGCAGCAGCTTCTTGGGCAATCCGGGGCTGTGCGGAGACATTGCCGGTCTGTGCTCTGCCTCGCAAGGAAGTTCAGGGAACCACTCTGCCATTATCTGGATGATGCGCTCGATATTCATATTCGCGGCTGTCGTCTTGGTCGCCGGCGTGGCATGGTTCTACTGGAGGTACCGGAGCTTCAACAAAGCGAAACTGAAGGCCGAGCGCTCGAAATGGACACTGACATCCTTCCACAAGGTGTCGTTCAGCGAGCATGATATCCTGGACTGCGTTGATGAGGACAATGTCATCGGCAGCGGTGCATCTGGGAAGGTGTACAAGGCGGTGCTCGGCAACGGCGAGGTGGTCGCCGTCAAGAAGCTGTGGGGCGGCGCGGCGAAGAAGGACGTCGAGAACGCCGGCGAGGGGTCGGCGGCCGACAACAGCTTCGACGCCGAGGTGAGGACGCTTGGCAAGATCCGGCACAAGAACATCGTCAAGCTCCTGTGCTGCTGCACGCACAATGACTCCAAGATGCTGGTGTACGAGTACATGCCCAACGGCAGCCTCGGGGACGTGCTGCACAGCAGCAAGGCCGGTCTGCTGGACTGGCCGACGCGGTACAAGATTGCGCTGGACGCAGCCGAGGGGCTGTCCTACCTGCACCAGGACTGCGTGCCGGCGATCGTCCACAGGGATGTCAAGTCCAACAACATCCTCTTGGATGCAGAGTTCAGCGCTTGCGTCGCGGATTTCGGTGTCGCCAAGGTGGTGGAGATGGCTGTCCGGGCGCCCAAGTCCATGTCGGTGATCGCTGGCTCCTGCGGTTACATTGCTCCTGGTAAGACTTTCTGAATGTTTCACAAGTTCAGTTATTATTAGTCCTTTGATATATGTACATGTAAGTCTGATCAAAAGTTGTTCATATTTGTGCAGAGTACGCGTACACGCTCCGTGTCAACGAGAAGAGCGACATATACAGCTTCGGCGTGGTGCTCCTGGAGCTGGTGACCGGGAAGCCGCCGGTCGACCCAGAGTTCGGCGAGAAGGACCTGGTGAAGTGGGTGTGCAGCACCATTGATCAGAAAGGGGTAGAGCACGTCCTGGACAGCAGGCTCGACATGGCCTTCAAGGAGGAGATCAGCAGGGTCCTGAACATCGGCCTCATCTGCGCGAGCTCGCTGCCGATCAATCGCCCGGCGATGCGGAGGGTGGTGAAGATGCTGCAGGAGGTGCGCGCCGACGCGAGGCCGAAGCTGGACAAGGACGGCAAGCTGTCGCCGTACTACTACGACGACACCTCTGATCAAGGCAGCAGTGTCTAGGTAAGGTAATAAACCACAGAGCATAACACGTTGGTCATGACTCGACGAGCATAACACGTTGGCCCCCTTCCATGACTCGCCGAGCTCTCGGTAAGAAAGAACCTAAGTAGAATTACAGTGCTGATTTTGACCGCTGAACCGCTTGTTGTCGACGCCTCCAGCGCCACTGTGACCTGGAGTTGATGTGTGCTCCGGTCGGTCGGCAATGGAGGACAAGTGGGAGTTAGGGCATAGCTAGCTAGCGGCGGTGTTCTTGGTTGTTCTAGCTGTCTGTGGGCCGTGCCATTGATTCCGGTAGGGTAGATGGTCTGTATGGCCTTGAAGAAAAGTTTGCCAACGGAAGGAAGGAATCCAAATGTAGGTGTGTAATTAGTACTAGTACTAGTATGTTGCTTTCGCTTTCTGTCGATGAAATGGAATGAAATGTTTGCTCCATGCTCCTGGCCCATGTTTGTATGGGTGGTGGTTGTTGCACATCGACTCTATCTCCGGGCATTTAACTTGGTTTTCTGGGGTCCAGCTATTTATTTAGTCATCAAACTCGGAACAGAGATTTGTTCGAACGGAATCGAATACGGAGGACAATAATTATTTTGTTGGCTCTGTATTCTGGGCCATCCATCGCAAATGATTGCATCGAACATACGTACTCCTGAAATTTTAGTTGCCTGCATCTTGGGGTGGAGTAAATGAAGACTATTCAGCAGAACCTGTTCATTGAATTATTGAGTTATCCACACTGGCGTCTGCCTCGGAATTTCTCTGTAGTTTCTGTATCACATGTACTCCCTCCGTTCTAAAATAGATGTTAGTACAAAGTTGGGTCATCTATTTTGGAACGGAGGGAGTACGTACAGAAACAGTTTCCGTCGGCAAGCGGTTCAAGGCTTGGGAGCCACAGGGGTCGGTTTCCCGCCGTGTCTGTTTTTGATTCATTTCGAAGCCCAGGTTGCTGTGGTGAAAGCGCTCAGTTTTGTGTGCTGTCGGTTGTGTACTGGAGACGACAATGTTGGAGTTTGGATTGGCTTTCACGATCCGCGTCTCGTTTGCGTCGAAGAGGGCATCCACCCCACACCCCCATGCAAATTTCAATTTGAAAGAGTGCGAGTGCTCTACACTTCTTCTGCTATGGTGCCAAGCATGTGGATTTGGATGCTCGATCTGTTCCGCAAACGAGGCTGTTGTTGGCTTCACAAAAAATGGGAACGGGAGCGGGGCCGGTGTCGGAACTCGGGCTGGAGTAGCACCCAAGTCTTTCTTCATGGCACCCTATGTGTCTGCCTTGTCGATCCTCCCTCCCCTCCACGAATTTGTTGTGCCCCGCGAAGTTGCACCGGCAATCGCTTGTAGCAAAAATTTTAGGACGCGTCTAGCAAGCAGCCGTTGGCCGCTAGCGCTCCGTGGCAGCCGGTGATTTTTGGTAAACATTTGACTGTGTCCTGTTTTACTCCATGGAGTAGATGGCTTTCTATCACTTAATTCACGATTTACAAATTTTAAAACCCTATAGCTTTCAAACCGCACGTCGAAATTAAGATCTGTTTTCACTTTTGGAACCCTCGTGACGTGCTCCTTGAAACTAGATCCTGCATGGGCATTGTTTCGATGAATTTTTTTGTGCAATTTAGTCTCTCGTTTTGTGCAACTGCTTAGGAGTCGATATGCAACTAGCTGACAGTGGTTGTGCAACTTCCCGCCTACCCGTGAACGTGCAATTTTTACTGATCTCACCTCCACCCCAAACTATTTACTTCTAGTGAGATGTGCAACTTCGTCTGTTGTCTAGGCCAACTGCGTAGCAGTTGATGTGCAACTGTCCTCATGCCCGTGGATGTGCTTTCACTATTTACTGCATCAGCCAACTGCCTAATAGTGGATGTGCAACTTCGGATACTAACACGGCCAACTGTCTAACAATGATGTGCAACTTTTTCTAAATGTGTGGTTTTCCTGCTAGCACCCGGTCCAAACCACCCCTACTAGTGAGATGTACAACTTTCGCGTTGTGCCTATATGCAACTTTTCACTACCCTCATGAATGTGGAATTTTCACCATCCAAACTACCCCTAGCCGCGAGATGTGCAACCTCGTATGTTGCCCTG
>NW_021236160.1:0-775 GCF_002162155.2 Triticum dicoccoides | reverse complement strand
TGTCCAGCCCCCAAACTGCAAAAGGCCAGACGAGTGGGATGGTCTTCAAAGCTGACGCAGGTTTGTGCGACATATTCGAGTAGAACTGACATCCCTCGCACTTATCCACTATCTCCTTTGCCATCTCATTCGCCTTGGGCCAGTAAAATCCGGCTCGGTATGCTTTGGCCATGATGGTCCGGGAGGACGCATGATGACCACAGGTCCCCGAGTGAATATCATTGAGGATGAGTCAACCTTCTTCTGGTGTTATGCACTTCTGACCGACTCCAGTCGTGCTCTCTCTGTATAATTGTCCTTTGATGACGGTAAAGGCCTTAGATCGACGGACGATCTGTCGAGCCTCTTCCTCATCCTCCGGAAGCTCTTTCCTCAAGATATATGCGACATACGGAATCGTCCAGTCGGGAATGACTACCAAAACCTCCATGATCAAGTCGACCACCGCTGGGACTTCAACTTCAGTCGGATCTGTGGCACTCTTGGGCTGCGGAGTTTCTTCGGTGAAAGGATCTTCTTTGACTGACGGAGTATGTATATGCTCCAAGAACACACCACTCGGAATGGCTTCTCTCTTGGAACCTATCTTTGCTAGATCATCAGCTGCTTGATTTTTCAGTCGGGGTATATGATGGAGCTCCAACCCCTCGAACTTTTTCTCCAGCTTCCTCACTGCACTGCAGTATCCAGTCATGGTTGGGCTTCTCACGTCCCACTCTTTCATCACCTGATTGACCACTAAATCCGAGTCGCCATAGACCATTAGGCGACGGAC
>NW_021236159.1:0-386 GCF_002162155.2 Triticum dicoccoides | reverse complement strand
AGCGCCATGGCAACACAGAAGGTTGACGCTGCTGAGTTTGAGATTGTAACAGAGAAGCCTTATAAGATCTGCTCTTCCGCCGATCTCCTCCACCATGGGAAGCAGTTCAATGATTTTGTTTGTGCTTGTCCAAATGCATTTGCTGGCCTTAGGCGCCTGTGGCTGCGCAATATGAGGTTTGGTGCACTGGACATTCCCAACATCCTCACCACATGCAAGCTCTTGGAGTCTTTGCGTTTAACCCATTGCGACTCAGGGATCCATTCTGTGCTGCAAGTAGAGCATGCTCAACTTGTTGAGCTCTTGGTTGATTATGGGCAGTTTGAGAGAGTTGAGCTGATATGTCTACCAAAACTCAAACATGTGGCCTATACTAATTGGTCCTC
>NW_021236158.1:0-1821 GCF_002162155.2 Triticum dicoccoides | reverse complement strand
CTACCAAACCTCGTAGGTCTTCCAGAGTAAGATCCGCCCCAGAGTGGTACGGTAATCGTGTTCTAGAAGTCATGTTACTAGACCATGATGAACCTACGAACTATGAGGAAGCGATGATGTGCCTAGATTCCGCGAAATGGCTCAAGGCCATGAAATCTGAGATGGGATCCATGTATGAGAACAAAGTGTGGACTTTGGTTGTCTTGCCCGATGATCGGCAAGCCATAGAAAATAAATGGATCTTCAAGAGGAAGACGGACAATGATAGTAGTGTTACTATCTATAAAGCTTGACTTGTTGCGAAAGGTTTTCGACAAGTTCAAAGTGTTGAATATGATGAGATTTTCTCACTCGTAATGATACTTAAGTCTGTCCGAATCATGTTAGCAATTGCCACATTTTATGAAATCTGGCAAATGGATATCAAAACTGTGTTCCTGAATGGATTTCTGGAAGAAGAGTTGTATATGATGCAACCAGAAGGTTTTGTCGATCCGAAAGGTGCTAACAAAATGTGCAAGCTCCAGCGATCCATCAATGGACTGGTGCAAGCATCTTGGAGTTGGAATATACGCTTTGATGAGTTTATCAAAGCATATGGTTTTATACAGACTTTTGCAAAGACCTGTATTTAAAAGAAAGTAAGTGGGAGCACTACAGCCTTTCTGATAAGTATATGTGAATGACATATTGTTGATCAAAAATGATGTAGAATTTTCTGGAAAGCATAAAGAAGTGTTTGAAAGGAGTTTTTCAAAGAAAGACCTCGGTGAAGCTGCTTACACATTGAGCATAAAGATCTATAGAGATAGATCAAGACGCTTGATAAGTTTTGTTCAATGAGTACATACCTTGACAAGATTTTGAAGTAGTTCAAAATGGAACAATCAAAGAAAGAGTTCTTGCCTGTGATACAAAGGTGTGATGTTGAGTAAGACTCAAAACTAGACCATGGCAGAAAATAGAAAGAGAATGAAAAGTCATTCCCTATGCCTCAGTCATAGGTTCTATAAAGTATGCCATGCTGTGTACCAGACCTATTGTATAACTTCCTCTGAGTTTGGCAAAGGAATATAATTTTGATCTAAGAGTAGATCACTGGACAGTGGTCAAGAATATCCTTAGTGAGGACTAAGGATATGTTTCTCTATTATGGAGGTGATAAAAGAGTTTGTCGTAAAGAGTTACATCGATGCAAGCTTTTACACCGATCCAGATGACTCTAAGTCTCAATATGGATACATATTGAAAGTGGGAGCAATTAGCTAGAGTAGCTCCGTGCAGAGCATTGTACACATAGAATATTTGCAAAATACATACGGCTCTGAATGTGACAGACCCTATGACTAAACCTCTCTCGCGAGCAAAACATGATCATACCTTAGTACTCTTTGGGTGTTAATCACATAGCGATGTGAACTAGATTATTGACTCTAGTAAACCCTTTGGGTGTTGATCACATAACGATGTGAACTATGGGTATTAATCACATACAGATGTGAATATTGGTGTTAAATCACATGGCGATGTGAACTAGATTATTGACTCTAGTGCCTCTAGTGTCACTAGTATGCCTCTAGTAGACTAGCTCGTGAATCAAAGATGGTTAAGTTTCCTAACCATAGACATGAGTTGTCATTTGATTAACGGGATCACATCATTAGGAGAATGATGTGATTGACTTGACCGATTCTTTTAGCTTAGCACTTGATCATTTAGTATGTTGCTAATGCTTTCTTCATGACTTATACATGTTCCTATGACTATGAGATTATGCAACTCCCGTTTACTAGAGGAACACTTTATGTGCTACCAAACGTC
>NW_021236157.1:0-8744 GCF_002162155.2 Triticum dicoccoides | reverse complement strand
CTGCTGCTGCTGGTACCCAGGAGGAGGATGAGTATGCGGGCGATTATGAGGATGAGGTTGATCAAAATCAGAACTACGTGCACCCACCAGCACCACCACCAGCAGGTCGACCTCAGGTATATATTCGTAATGGTAGGCCTGCACCACCACCTCAGGTACGAGATGATGTGCATATTCCTAAACTGAAATTGAATATTCCACCATTTGAGGGTAGATATGATGAGGACATCAATACAATTGTTACACCCACAGCCCCTGCTGCTATACATACTGGACCAATTACTAGAGCTCGTGCACGCCAACTAAATTACCAGGTACTTTCGTTTCTTGGTAATGATTCTAATGTTCATGAGAATATGATGCTGCCTAAATTGGATACATTTGTTTTGCTTACAAATGAAGGGCCTAGCTTGGAGAAGGATGAACATTGGAGCAAGAACAAGCATGGAGATGATGGCATGCGCAAGGGGAACAAGAACGGAGTTACTAGTGATGATTTCAGGACTTTGAAGCCACCATAATGGGTGCATGAAGCCTTGGACGAAATATACAAGATGCCACTTCATAAATTTCGTCCCGAGGCTATTTTAGGTGTTGCGTCATCTTATTATTGGGCCAGGCCCATGTAATTTCGAAATACATAAGTATAGGCTATTTTTAGAGTCCGTATGTGTGGGGAAACAAGAGATAGGGTTGATTTCGGACCCCTCCACCAAGGGCCACGAAATTCCCCCCTCTTCCTCCATATATACAACCCTTAGGGCATCGTTTAGACTTTGGGTTTTGTTTAGATTAAAAGTTCGCCATAGCTGCAACTTCGCGTACTTCGTTTGTGTTCAACGACCAGACAAAGGCGTCACAGAACCCCACTTTGATCAATAAAGATTTCATCTTATTTTCGCAATATCCAGATTGCAATCTCAGTTTCTTGCTTGTTCTTCGTTTGCTCGCAGGAAACGGACCCTCGTGGTCAGGTTGATCATGCTCCGGCATGGTCAATAACCTCTCGGAGTTGGTTTAGCGATTGCTAAGGCGCGACGTCCTCGCACGTTCGTAGTCGGATCGTCAAAGTCAACTGCCACCAAAGCGATATTCATCATCTCATCGAAAGACGGGACACCTTTGCCTCTATCAAGTGGTATCAGATTTCCAGGTTGCTCGGTGAGATTTTATAGTTTTTCGTAGTTTAGATCGAGTCTGTTCTTCATACCTATAGTCCACGAAAAAGCCACAAAAAAAATTAGGGTTAGTTCATCATATCCGAACCAATCTGAGCCTTTGCATAATCTTTTTAGGGTTTTGCTTTGTTGAATTTGCGGTTGCATCGTCGTGTCTAGTTGCTGGTCTTAGAGTCTAGTCTTTTAGAGTTTCGAGTTCTGGTCATAAGTTGTCACGCCGCCGCCGCACCATCATCATCACCCCTGCCTTCTACCACCACCGCTTATCCGCCACCGCTTCGAATCCGTATCCATATACCACCACAGCTGTCATATACCACCACCGCTGCCATCTACCACCATATATCCACCACTAATCCGAGTTCTTGTCATATTAGGTTTGTTTTCGAGATCCATCTAGATTCCGATTCGTGTTTCCTTGTCGGAGTAGGTTTCGGAAAAAAAAAGAGTCCGGAAACCACGCTCCGTTTAGGCCCAAAATTTTTCGAAAATGCATTTTTCGAAAAAAATTCTGGCCATCCTATTTTTAGGTGTTTCTGAGTGTTTTGAGACAGGTGCCATTGTAGGAAAAAAATTTTTGACCCGTTTCCAGTTTTTGGGTCCGGGCAGTCGAAAAAAAAAATTGGTCGAAAAAATTTCGTGCCCATGCTGTCAGTTTGAGCTAGGAAGAGTTTTGAGACACTCGCCATTATAGTGATTTTTCGCAAAAAAAAAGCAGCGCAAAAAAAAGAGCGCAAAAAAAAAGAGCGAAAAAAAAATTCAGAGTGTGCTTTTCCCTTGTTTACGTGCCACGCTGTGATTTTGTTGGTGTTCTAGGCTCGCGTCTCTAGCACAGTCTAGCCTAGGACGAGCACAGTACCGTCGTTGAGCGTTTATTCAACTTTGCATCTCTGAATTGATTATTGCTGACCCTTTTTGCTACCATATTATAAGCCTTCCCAGCTCCACATACATCTACATCGTGCGTTTGACTCTCCCTGGTAATCGCTCTATCCAAGCTTTGAGAGTTTTGACTACAACGGTTGCCGATCACCACCTTCTGCTGGGTAAGAACTGGTAAGAATTTGAGGTTTGCTTGACGGATTTGTGACACCCACCACCACCACTTATTCGTAGTCTGTAGGATCATATTCTTGTTTGTTTCTATTGCTGCTAACCATGCCAGGATCACAAGCCGACGAGATTGACTGGGAGAATTTATCGAACAAGGAGCTTCATGATAAGTTTCAGCACATGATGACTGAACAGGTGCAAGATGTGCTGAATAATTTTGAAGAGGCCATGGAGAAGATTACTGGCCTTGAGAATACGTTCGAAACAAAGCTCGATAACAGATTTAATGAACTGCTTGCGCGTCTTCCACCACCGGCTGCACCTGTCGCACCTCTGCAACAACAACAACTACGCCCCCTTCCGAATCAGTATGGACGAGCACAACGTGTTCCTATTGAGCCAGGACAACATTCTGGTGCCGCTGCTACTGCTGTTGGTGCTTCTTTGGCTCCTGCTACTGCTGCTGCTGGTACCCAGGAGGATGATGATTATGTGGGAGATTATGAGGATGAGGTTGATCAAAATCTGAACTACGTGCAGCCACCAGCACCACCACCACCAGGTCGACCTCAGGTATATATTCGTAATGGTAGGCCCGCACCACCACCTCAGGTACGAGATGATGTCCATATTCCTAAACTGAAATTGAATATTCCACCATTTGAGGGTAGATATGTTCCTGATATATATCTTACTTGGGAGTTAGAAACTGAACAACGTTTTACATGTTTACAATATCCCGAGGAGAGACGGGTTGCTGCTACTGTTTGTGCTTTCACTAGTTTTGCATGTGTATGGTGGTCTGAACATTGTAGATTATATCCTATTCCCGCTACTTGGGCTGCTTTGAGAACTGCTATGCGTACTCGTTGGGTTCCACCATATTATCAACGTGAATTGCTTCAAAAATTACAGCGCTTAAGACAAGGAAAAAATTCTGTAGAAGAATATTATCAGGAATTACAAACTGGCATGATTAGATGTGGTATTGTTGAGGAGAATGAAGCTATGCTTGCACGTTTTCTGGGTGGATTAAATAGAGAGATTCAGACCATTCTAGACTATAAGGAGTATACTAATATCACTCGTTTATTCCATCATGCTTGTAAAGCTGAACGTGAAGTGCAGGATCGACAAGCATTGGCGCGAACTAACTTTTCTGCAGGCCGACCTTCATCATGGACACCGCGTGCATCTTCTACTTCAACTGCACCAGCACCTCAACTAGGTGCCTCCTCCAGTCGTGATACAAGAAAACAGGCACAACCACCATTATCTGCGAAGAGCGCACCTGCTGGGCCTGCACGGAGTTCTTCTTCTTCCATGGCATCAACAGGGCACACAAGTGATATTATTTGTCGTCGTTGTAAGGGAGGAGGTCATTATGCGAGAGAATGCAAATCTCCGCGTGTGATGATTGCTACCGCGGATGGTGGATATGAGTCCGCTAGTGACTATGATGAGGAGACTTTGGCTCTTATTACACGTGAAGAACATGGTGGAGATGATTCTGATCATGAGACGCAATACATGGCTCCTGAAGACGCTGACATGTATGAAAGTTTAGTTGCTCAACGTGTTTTGAGTGTGGAGGTCACACAAGCTGAGCAAAATCAGAGGCACAATTTGTTCCACACCAAGGGAGTTGTGAAAGCAAGTTCTGTGCGCGTCATCATAGATGGAGGGAGCTGCAACAACTTGGCTAGCATGGAGATGGTGGAGAAGCTTTCTCTCACCACAAGACCACATCCACATCCTTACTACATCCAATGGTTCAACAACAGCGGCAAGGTTAAGGTAACACGTACTGTTCGTGTGCATTTTAGTATATCTACATATGCTGATTATGTTGATTGTGATGTGGTACCTATGCAAGCATGTTCCTTATTACTTGGTAGACCATGGCAATTTGATAAAAATTCTGTACACCATGGTAGAAACAATCAGTATACTCTTGTTCATAAGGATAAAAATATTACTTTGCTTCCTATGACTCCTGATTCTATTTTGAAAGATGATATTCATAGAGCTAATAAAGCACAACAAGAGAAGAATAAGAGTGAAAATCAGATTGTGGCAAAAGAATTTGAGCAACAAATGAAGCCTAATAATAAACCATCTAGTGTTGCTTCTGAAATTAAATTGAAAAGTGCATGTTTATTTGCCACCAAATCTGATATTGATGAGCTAGATTTCAGCAAATCTGTTTGCTATGCTTTTGTGTGCAAAGAGGCATTATTTTCATTCGAGGACCTGCCTTCCTCTTTGCCTCCTGCTATCACTAACATTTTGCAGGAGTTTGCTGACGTCTTTCCACAAGACGTGCTACCGGGATTACCACCTATTCGAGGGATTGAGCATCAGATCGACTTAATTCCCGGTGCTTCACTGCCAAACCGTGCACCATACCGTACCAATCCAGAGGAGACGAAGGAGATTATGCGTCAAGTACAAGAGCTTCTCGACAAAGGTTATATACGCGAATCCCTTAGTCCTTGTGCTGTTCCTATTATTCTAGTGCCGAAAAAGGATGGTACATCACGTATGTGTGTTGATTGTAGAGGCATTAATAATATTACTATTCGTTATCGTCATCCTATTCCTAGGCTAGATGATATGCTTGATGAATTGAGTGGCTCTACAATATTGTCCAAAGTTGATTTGCGTAGTGGATACCATCAAATTCGTATGAAATTGGGAGATGAATGGAAAACAGCATTCAAAACTAAGTTTGGATTATATGAGTGGTTAGTCATGCCTTTTGGGTTAACTAATGCACCTAGTACTTTCATGAGATTAATGAACGAAGTTTTACGTGCTTTCATTGGACGATTTGTGGTAGTTTACTTTGATGACATATTGATTTATAGCAGATCTTTGGAAGAACATTTGGAACATTTACGTGCTGTTTTTATTGCTTTACGTGATGCACGTTTGTTTGGTAACCTTGGGAAGTGCACCTTTTGCACCGACCGAGTATCTTTTCTTGGCTATGTTGTTACTCCACAGGGAATTGAAGTTGATAAAGCCAAGATTGAAGCTACTGAGAGTTGGCCGCAGCCCAAAACGGTCACACACGTGAGGAGTTTTCTTGGCCTCGCTGGATTCTATAGGTGTTTTGTGAGAGATTTCAGCACCATTGCTGCACCTCTCAATGAGCTTACAAAGAAAGATGTGCCTTTTCTTTGGGGTACCGCACAGGAAGAAGCCTTCACGGTATTGAAAGATAAGTTGACACATGCTCCTTTACTCCAACTTCCTGATTTTAATAAGACTTTTGAGCTTGAATGTGATGCTAGTGGAATTGGATTAGGCGGTGTGTTATTACAAGATGGCAAACCTGTTGCATACTTTTCTGAAAAATTGAGTGGGCCTAGTCTGAATTATTCTACTTATGATAAAGAAGTATATGCTCTTGTTCAGACTTTAAAAACATGGCAACATTATTTATGGCCCAAAGAATTTGTTATACATTCTGATCATGAATCTTTGAAACATATTAAAAGTCAAGCTAAACTGAATCGTAGACATGCTAAATGGGTTGAATTCATTGAGACTTTTCCTTATGTCATTAAACACAAGAAGGGAAAAGAAAATGTTATTGCTGATGCATTGTATCGCCGCTATACTATGCTTTCACAACTGGACTTCAAATATTTGGTTTGGAGACCATCAAAGATCAATATGTGCATGATGCTGATTTTAAAGATGTAATGCAGAATTGTAAAGAAGCAAGAATGTGGAACAAGTTCGTCGTTAACGATGGATTTGTGTTTCGTGCTAACAAGCTATGCATTCCAGCTAGCTCCGTTCGTCTTTTGTTGTTGCAGGAGGCGCATGGAGGAGGATTAATGGGACACTTTGGCGTGAAGAAGACGGAGGACGTACTTGCTACACATTTCTTTTGGCCAAAGATGAGACGGGATGTTGAGCGTTTTGTTGCTCGCTGCACTACATGTCAAAGAGCTAAGTCACGACTCAATCCTCATGGTTTATATATGCCTTGGCCTGTACCTAGTGTTCCTTGGGAGGATATATCTATGGACGTTGTTTTAGGTTTACCTCGAACAAAGAAGGGGAGGGATAGCATATTTGTTGTCGTGGATAGGTTCTCGAAAATGGCACACTTTATACCATGTCATAAAAGCGATGATGCTGTTAATGTTGCTGATTGTTCTTTCGTGAAATTATTCGCTTGCATGGTGTGCCAAATACTATTGTTTCAGATCGTGATACTAAATTTCTTAGCCACTTTTGGAGATGTTTATGGGCTAAGTTGGGGAATAAGCTGCTTTTTAGTACTACTTGTCACCCCCAAACTGATGGACAAACTGAAGTAGTCAATAGAACGTTGTCTACTATGCTTAGGGCTGTTTTGAAGAATAATAAGAAAATGTGGGAGGAATGCTTGCCTCATATTGAATTTGCTTATAATCGTTCATTGCATTCTACTACTAAGATGTGCCCTTTTGAAGTTGTGTATGGTTTCCTACCTCGTGCACCTATTGATTTGTTGCCTCTTCCATCTTCGGAGAAGGTTAATTTTGATGCTAAACAACGTGCTGAATTGATTTTAAAAATGCATGAGTTAATGATAGAGGCGAGGGTCCCGATCTTTCGATGAGATGATAATTATCGATTTGGTGGAGACGACCTTGACGATCCGACTACAAACGTGCACGACGTTGCGCCTTAGCAATCGCTAAACCAATCTCCTGAGGTTACTGACGATGCCGGAAGCACGGTCAGCCTGACCACGAAGGTCTATTCCTGCAAGCAATCGAAGAACGAGCAAGAATATGATAAAGCAATCTGAATATTGCAAATATATATGAGGTATTGATAATGGTGGGGATCCGTAAGCGGTCTTGGTCTGGTCGTTGGACACAAACGAAGTACACGAAGTTGCAATGGCTAACTTTTAACTAAACAAATCCCAAAGAAAAGCTACTAGATGGATCTACTTATATAGGAGCAAGGGGTGGAGGCCAAGGAGGTGGGAGGACGTCCCAAGGCAGCCTAAAACTAAATCTAGGTCGTACAAGGCCAATGGGCCCAAGTGGAGGTGATATAACACCTTTGGACTTGTAGTTTGACTCGGATTCTGCTGCAGCATCAGATTGTTTCGTCCACAACTCAACGCTCCGGACGAATTTGAAGGTGATTCCAATTGGGTTGGAAAGTGCACGAAATCTAGTTTCCAATAAAAAAGAATCACCCAATTCGGAGTCCGTATGAAAAACTTGTGTGCGTTTTGAGTCAGGTGTGTCTGTGCAGTCCGAATCTGAATCCAGAACGTGAGAGACTTGGACTCTATCTTCTCTTGGGCCAAAAATGACGTGACAGAACTTTTTGTACAGCAAATAAACATCTCTTTCTTCCTTATCTTCATATGTGGATTGTACAAATGTCCCATACACCTGCAATTAGACAAAACACAAAAGTGTGTGAAGTATTTTTGTTCTGGATAACCTAAATAGATTATTGAATAGTTTGCACTAGAAATCACCTGACAAATATGCATGTATGCAATATTTTTGGTCGTGTCCAAGGTAGTCATGTCCTCATCATCCTCCCCTTTTTGAAAACAAAGCCGTCCTCGGCGTTGCTTAATCTGAAATATGGCTAACAAAAGAGACAAAGTATACATGTTGTATATGTATATGTCATCCATTTTTACTTCCCTTGATTTTTGCACATATGACACATGTATACATGAGTAACTTTCATAGATCATAAAATATAAAGCCAAAATATTATCATAAGTAGAAGGCATGAAAATATTGCAACTCAGTTTGCACATATAAGTGAAGCTCTTATTCATATCAAAAGGTTGACAATATTCATCATTAAACCATCCCAACATTGGTGAATAAACCTTACTTGCATCAAATTTACATGCTACAACATGCTTAAATAAGCAAACATGCAGTAAGTCATTGGACACAGAATCATCACCAAGATTAGAGGTCATATCAAAATGATTAAACATTGGTTCTTTTGCATCAATAGTTAGTTCAATGGGTGCACTCAAAATTGTTGGTATTTCAGTTGTTTGATCACATGGCAAAGTCAAATTATCAACGTAGTCCTCTAAAATAGGTGGTGTGATCAAAGTAGTGGGTAGCTCATCAGATGGTGCATTCCAATTGACAAGGCATTCATCATTCTCATGTAGAGATGGAAGATCAGTACCTTTGTCATTACCTCTTATGATCAACTCAGATGATGTAGCCACTCTCGGGGGCGATGTGTCACATGGTGGAGGTGATATAGTCCTGACAACAACGGATGTGGTTGTCATAGTATGCTTAGTAGTTGAAGGAACAATCATATCAACTCTTGGAATGTGCACCGTGCGCTTGTTCTCCTCGTGGCCAACACGTCGTTTTATTTCCTGTTCAGCTTTGCAAGCAAGATGAAACAAATGGTCCATAGGATAACACTCTTCATGAATTAGTATCTCTTGAATATCACGGTTTAATCCTCCCCAAAATCTATCCATAAAATCAT
>NW_021236156.1:0-8077 GCF_002162155.2 Triticum dicoccoides | reverse complement strand
GACGTATCATAGGCGCCTTCTGTCCAATGAGTGGATGACATCTGTCCCAACGGTGAGCCGACACGTGTTTCCTCCAGCCAATGATGATTTTACACGTGGAAAATCCCCATTGGTCGGGGCTGTTAACGGGTTATCGGATCCAAAACCCGACCCGATAGCTTAACGGCGTTCCGTTATGGTGGATGCCACGTGTCGGTCACCCTTGACGAAAGCAGTTCTGTGACGCGCGATTTATCATCATGGAAGTGTACACTTCCGTGATGATAATTTCGGTAATGTCATCGAACACTTCTACGACAGCACAGGTATGACTATCTTGATTCTGTCATAAATTTGTCATGGATGTACATGCATGACAAAAAACGCGACCTACTGTGACAAACACGTATCATCACGGAAGTGTATTTTTTTGTAGTGAGAGTTGGTGCAAACTTCGCTGGTGCATCCAAACCCCGTGATATGATACGCTCTATCACACATAAGCCTCCTTATATCTTCCTCAAAACAGCCACCATACCTACCTATCATGGCATTTCCATAGCCAGTCCGAGATATATTGCCATGCAACTTCCATCATCATCATATACATGACTTGAGCATTCATTGTCATATTGCCTTGCATGATCGTAAGATAGCTAGCATGACGTTTTCATGGCTTGTCCTTTTTTGATGTCATTGCTATGCTAGATCATTGCACATCCCGGTACACCACCAGAAGCATTCATATAGAGTCATATCTTTGTTCCAGTATCGAGTTGTAATATTGAGTTGTAAGTAAATAAAAGTGTGATGATCATCATTATAGAGCATTGCCCCATCAAAAAAAAGAAAAAAAGGAAAAAAAGGAAAGGCCAAAGAAGCCTAAATAAAAAAGGGGGCCAAAGAAGCCCACCCAAAAAAAAGAAAAAAAAGAAAAAAGGGGCAATGTTACTATCCTTTTTCCGCACTTGTGCTTCAAAGTAGCACCATGTTCTTCATATAGAGAGTCTCTTATGTTGTCACTTTCATATACTAGTGGGAATCTTTCATTATAGAACTTGGCTTGTATATTCCAACGATGGGCTGCCTCAAATGCCCTAGGTCATCATGAGCAAGCAAGTTGGATGCACACCCACTTAGTTTCTTTTGTTGAGATTTCATACATTTATAGCTCTTAGTGCATCCGTTGCATGGCAATCCCTACTCCTCGCATTGACATCAATTGATGGGTATCTCCATAGCCCGTTGATTAGCCGCGTCGATGTGAGACTTTCTCCTTTTTTCTCTTCTCCACATAACCCCCACCATCATATTCTATTCCACCTATAGTGATATATCCATGGCTTGTGCTCATGTATTGCATGAGGGTTCAAAAAGCTGAAGCGCGTTAAAAAGTATGAACCAATTGCTCGGCTTGTCATCGGGGTTGTGCATGATGGGAGCATTTTGTGTGACGAAAATGAAGCATGGCCAAACTATATGATTTTGTAGGGATAAGCTTGCTTTGGCCTTGCTATTTTGAAAAGACATGATTGCTTTATTGGTACGCTCGAAGTATTTTTTTATGTCAAATGATAGACTATTGCTTTGAATCACTCGTATCTTAATATTCATGCCATGATTAGACATATGATCACGATTATGCTAGGTAGCATTCCACATCAAAAAATATCTTTTTTATCATTTACCTACTCGAGGACGAGCAGGAATTAAGCTTGGGGATGCTGATACGTCTCCGTCGTATCTATAATTTTTGATTGTTCCATGCCAATATTCTTCAACTTTCATATACTTTTGGCAAGTTTTTATACTATTTTTGGGACTAACATTTTGATCCAGTGCCCAGTGCCAGTTCCTGTTTGTTGCATGTTTTATGTTTCTCAGAAACCCGATATCAAACAGAATCCAAACGGGATAAAAACGGACGGAGAATTATTTTGGAATATTTGGGATTTTTCGGAGGAAGAATCAATGCGAAACGGTGCCCAAGGTGGCCACGAGACAGGGGGTGCGCCCTCCCCCCTGGGCGCGCCTGGCACTCTCGTGGGCCACCCGTAAGGTGGTTTGACGCTCTTCTTTTGCCGCAAGAAAGCTAATCTTACGAGAAATATCTGGGCGAAAGGTTCATCCCAATCGGAGTTATGGATCTCCGGATATAAAAGAAACGGTGAAGGGGAAGGATCTGGGAACGTAGAAACAGGCAGAAACAGAGAGATAGATCCAATCTCGGAGGGGCTCTCGCCCCTCTCACACCATGGGAGCCAAGGACCAGAGGGGAAACCCTTCTCCCACCTAGGGAGAAGGTCAAGGAAGAAGAAGAAGAACGGGGGCTCTTTCCCCCTTGCTTCCGGTGGCACCGGAACGCCGCCGGGGGCCATCATCATCACCGCGATCTTCACCAACACCTCCGCCATATTCACCAACATCTCCATCACCTTCCCCCCTCTATCTACAACGTTCCACTCTCCCGCAACCCGCTGTACCCTCTACTTGAACATGGTGCTTTATGCTTCATATTATTATCCAATGATGTGTTGCCATCCTATGATGTCTGAGTAGATTTTCGTTGTCCTATTGGTGGTTGATGAATTGCTATGATTGATTTAATTTGCTTGTGGTTATGTTGCTATCCTTTGGTGCCCATCATATGAGCGCACTCATGGATCACACCATAGGGTTAGTTGTATGTTGATAGGACTATGTGTTGGAGGGCAAGAGTGACAGAAGCTTCAACCTAGCATAGAAATTGATGCATACGGGATTGAAGGGGGACCAATATATCTTAATGCTATGATTGGGTTTTACCTTAATGAATGTTAGTAGTTGCGGATGCTTGCTAACAGTTCCAACCATAAGTGCATAGAATTTCAAGTCAGGGATGACATGCTAGCAGTGGCCTCTCCCACATAAAACTTGCTATCGGTCTAGTAACGTAGTCAATTGTTTAGGGACAATTCCATAACTCCTATCACCACTTTTCCACACTCCCTATATTTACTTTATTGCATCTTTATCTAAACAGCCCCTACTTTTTATTTACGTGCTCTTTATTATCTTGCAAACCTATCCAACAACACCTACAAAGTACTACTAGTTTCATACTTGTTCTAGGTAAAGCGAACGTCAAGCGTGCGTAGAGTCGTATCAGTGGCCGATAGGACTTGAGAGAGTATTTGTTCTACCTTTAGCTCCTCGCTGGGTTCGACACTCTTACTTATTGAAAGAGGCTACAACTATCCCGTATACTTGCGGGTCATCACACGTGCAAAACTGGCTTGCACCCGTTGTATGTGAACGTAGAGCTTATCACATCCGATCATCACATGGTGTCTCGGCACGACGAATTGTAGCAACAGTGCATACTCAGGGAGAAAATTTATACCTTGAAATTTAGTAATGGATCATCTTATAATGCTACCGCCGTACTAAGCAAAATAAGATGCATAAAAGATAAACATCACATGCAATCAAAATATGTGGCATGATACGGCCATCATCATCTTGTGCTCATGATGTCCATCACCGAAGCATCGTCATCGTTATCATAGCATCGTTATCGGCACCGGCTTGACACCTTGATCTCCATCGTAGCATCATTATCGCTCGCCAACTATTGCTTCTACAACTATCCCTACCGCTTAGTGATAAAGTAAATCAATTACATGGAGATTGCATTTCATACAATAAAGCGACAACCATATGGCTCCTGCCAGTTGCCGATAATTAACTCTATTACAAAACATGATCATCTCATACAACAATTTATATCACATCATGTCTTGACCATATCACATCACCACAAGCCCTGCAAAACCAAGTTATACGTCCTCTACTTTGTTGTTGCAAGTTTTACGTGGCTGCTACAGGCTTCTAGCAAGAACCGTTCTAACCTACGCATCAAAAACCACAATGATTTTTCGTCAAGTGTGCTGTTTTAACCTTCAACAAGGACCGGCCATAGTCAAACTCGAATCAAGTAAAGTTGGAGAAATAGACACCCGCCAGCCACCTATGTGCAAAGCACGTCGGTAGAACCAGTCTCATGAACGCGGTCATGTAATGTCGGTCTGGGCCGCGTCATCTAACAATACCGCCGAATCAAAGTAAGACATTGGTGGTAAGCAGTATGACTATTATCGCCCACAACTCTTTGTGTTCTACTCGTGCATATCATCTACGCATAGACCTGGTTCCGATACCACTGTTGGGGAATGTAGTAATTCGATATTTTTCCTACAATCACGCAATACCTATCTAGGAGATGCGTAGAAACGAGATGGGAGAGTGTGTCTATATACCCTTGTAGACCGAAAGAGGAAGCATTTAGTTAACGTGGTTGATATAGTCGAACATCTTCATGACCCAACCGATCCAAGTACCGAACGTACGACACCTCCGCGTTCAGCACACGTTCATCCCGATGATGTCCCTCGAACTCTTGATCCAGTTTAGGATGAGGGAGAGTTCCGTCAGCTCAACGGCGTGGTGACGGTGATGATGAGGTTACCGGCGCAGGGCTTCGCCTAAGCACTATGAAGATATGATCAAGGTGTTAAACTGTGGAGGGGGGCACCACACACGGCTAAGAGATTGTCTGTTGTGCTTTGGGGTGCCCCCCTTCACCCGTATATAAAGGACGGAGGGAGGAGGCCGACGGCCAGGAGGGGCGCGCCTATAGGGGGAGTTTAACTAGGATTCCCAATCCTAGTTAGAGTCCCCTTTTTCCAAGAGGGGGAGAGAGGGAAGGAGTAGGAGAGCGAGAAGGAAAGAAGGGGGCGCCGCCCCCTCCCTAGTCCAATTCGGACCTGCCATGGGAAGGGGGCACGCGGCCAACCTATGGTCCCCCTCTCCTTTCCACTAAATCCCGTTAAGGCCCACTACTTCCCCCGAGGGGTTCCGGTAACCTCCCGGTACTCCGAAAAATGTCCGAACTCTTCCGAAACCTTTCTAGTGTCCGAACATAGCCTTCCAGTATATCAATCTTTATGTCTCGACCATTTTGAGACTCCTAGTCACGTCTGTGATCTCATTCGGGACTCCGAACAAACTTCGGTCATCAAAAACACATAACTCTTAATACAAATCGTCATCGAACGTTAAGCGTGCGGACCCTACGGGTTCAAGAACTTTGTAGACATGATCGAGACACATCTTTGATCAATAAAAAATAGCGGAACCTGGATGCCCATATTGGCTCCTACATATTCTACGAAGATCTTCATCGGTCAAACCGCACAACAACATATGTTGTTCCCTTTGTCATCGGTATGTTACTTGCCCGACATTCGATCGTCGGTATCATCATACCTAGTTCAATCTTGTTACCGACAAGTCTCTTTACTCGTTCCGTAATGCTTCATCCCGCAACTAACTCATTAGTCACATTGCTTGCAAGGCTTATAGTGATGAGCACTACCGAGAGGGCCTAGAGATACCTCTCCGAAACACAGAGTGACAAATCCTAATCTTGATCTATACCAACCCAACAAACACCTTCGGAGATACCTGTAGAGCATATTTATAGTCACCCAGTTATGTTGTGACGTTTGATAGCACACAAGGTGTTCCTCCGGTATTCAGGAGTTGCATAATCTCATAGTTTGAGGAACATGTATAAGTCATGAAGAAAGCAGTACCTATGAAACTGTAACGATCATAATGCTAAGCTAACGGATGGGTCTTCTCCATCACATCATTCTCCTAATGATGTGATCCCGTTCATCAAATGACAACACATGTGTACGGTTTAGGAAACATAGCCATCTTTGATTAAGGAGTTAGTCAAGTAGAGGCATACTAGGGACACTTTGTTTTGTCTATGTATTCACACATGTACTAAGTTTCTGGTTAATACAATTCTAGCATGAATAATAAACATTTATCATGATATAAGGAAATATAAATAACAACTTTATTATTGCCTCTAGGGCATATTTCCTTCAGGATGGGTGCTTGATCTAGAGACCGCCCGAGGGGGAGGGGGCACCCCTACATGTGTGTGGCCCATGCATATGCATGCAGGGGTGGTGTGTTGTTTGAATAAGCAAGGCACCTCGTTCACTTGGCATGTGCCTCACAAACCACACAGACGCGCGGGAACGTCGATGACTGTCGGTGTCAAAACCGGTGGATCTTGGGTAGGGGGTCCCGAATTGTGCGTCTAGGCGGATGGTAACAGGAGACAAGGGACACGATGTTTTTACCCAGGTTCGGGCCCTCTCGATGGAGGTAAAACCCTACTCCTACTTGATTAATATTGATGATATGGGTAGTACAAGAGTTGATCTACCACGAGATCAGAGAGGCTAAACCCTAGAAGCTAGCCTATGGTATGATTGTTGTTCGTCCTAGGGACTAAAACTCTCCGGTTTATATAGACACCGGAGAGGGCTAGGGTTACATAGTGTCGGTTACAATGGGAGGATATCTTCATATCATATCGCCAAGCTTGCCTTCCACGCCAAGGAAAGTCCTATCCGGACACGGGACGAAGTCTTCAATCTTGTATCTTCATAGTCCGGGAGTCCGGCCAAAGGTCATAGTCCGGCCATCCGGACACCCCCCCAATCCAGGACTCCCTCAGTAGCCCCTAAACCAGGCTTCAATGACGACGAGTCCGGTGCGCAAATTGTCTTCGGCATTGCAAGGCGGGTTCCTCCTCCGAATACTTCATAGAAGATGTTGAACACAAGGATAGTGTCCGGCTCTGCAAAATAAGTTCCACATACCACCATAGAGAGAATAATATCTGCACAAATCTAATCTGCTGACGTATTCCGCAGCGTGACATCACGCCACGACCAAGCCTTTATTCGAATCATTTTACTGTTCCACCTCAGCGCGCTTAGCGAGGCGGTTTCCTTGGTACGTCTTGTCGAAGCAGAGATCGTGTCCCCTTATTCCGGGATTCTCATCAATACGGGCGTGGGTAACCCAACCGTGCCTTTGGTATGACTCCCTAATTGAAAGCGAGTCCCAAACGGTTACGGGGAGGGCTCCTGGTATTCAACCCCTTTATAAAGAGAACAAGGCTCGACTCCTTTCTTTTCAATCCAATCGAATCCGCCCCTCGCCTCGAGTTCCAACACCCAAGGCTCTAGTTTCAGGTGCTTCGGACCTTCGATGATGTCCGGTTCCGACCTTCAAGGCCGGTGGATGCCTTCCTCCGTTACGGAAGAAGACGTGCGAAAGCTGAGAGATGCCAGGTATCTAACCGGCGAAATCTCGCACAGGCTGCCTGCTCAAGGGCAGGCCATTCCCACTCCCCAGCCCGATGAGAGCGTGGTGTTAACATCTCACTTCCTTCGGGGGCTAGGCTTCCCGATTGATCCCTTCATGAGGGGGCTGATGTTTTATTATGGGCTGGAATTCCACGACTTAGCTCCGGAGTCCATCCTCCAAATCTCATTGTTCGTTGTCGTGTGTGAGGCCTTCCTCCATATTACTCCTCACTTCGGACTGTGGCTTAGAACCTTTAAGGTGGAACCGAAGATGATCGAGGGGCGGCACGCTGAGTGTGGAGGAGCTATCATAAGCAAGATGGCCGACGCTCCATGGCCCGAGGGCTCTTTCCAAGAGGAGTTCGGCTTATGGCAACGGGACAGGTTTTACATCACAGCCCCCAGGGGCACCACATGGGTGGCATCACCTGCTTTTCGCTCGGGTCCCCCAGCACGGCTAGTGTCGGTGTCAAAACCGGCGGATCTCGGGAAGGGGGTCCCGAACTGTGCGTCTAGGCGGATGGTAACAGGAGACAAGGGACACGATTTTTTTACCCAGGTTCGGGCCCTCTCGATGGAGGTAAAACCCTACTCCTGCTTGATTAATATTGATGATATGGGTAGTACAGGAGTTGATCTACCACGAGATCAGTGAGGCTAAACCCTAGAAGCTAGCCTATGGTATGATTGTTGTTCGTCCTACGGACTAAAACTCTCCGGTTTATATAGACATCGGAGAGGGCTAGGGTTACACAGAGTCGGTTACAATGGGAGGAGATCTTCATATCGTATCGCCAAGCTTGCCTTCCACGCCAAGGAAAGTCCCATCCGGACACGGGACGAAGTCTTCAATCTTGTATCTTCATAGTCCGGGAGTC
>NW_021236155.1:0-1135 GCF_002162155.2 Triticum dicoccoides | reverse complement strand
TATATGAACATGTTATGTATGGCTCTCCGGAGCCTTTAAATAAAGTACTTGAGTTGTAGAGTTTTGTTGTGATGCCATGTTGTATGTACTCATATCGGGCATATTGTGTGTATGATTGAAATGCTTGGTATGAGTGGGATCCGACAATCTAGTTGTTTATCCTTGGCAGCCTTTCTTATGGGGAAATGTAGTCTAGTGTTCCTCGAGCCATAGTAGTCCGCTACAGCCCGGTTCACCGGAGTCCTGCTAGCCCAGCACTACTGTTCAGGACACTTGACTGGCCGGCATGTGTTTCACTTCGTTCCTATGTCTGTCCCTTCGAGGAAATGTCACGCGGTGACTTCCGGAGTCCTGCCTAGCCTACTACAGCCCGGGTTCCTCGGAGTCCTGTTAGCCCAGTGCTACAGCCCAGAATCACTCGCTGATGACCGACATGCTCGATGTGATTCATGTATGCCTGTCTCCATAGGTCTGTGCCGCTTTGGGTTCACGACTAGCTGATAGAGGCTAAGGTGTCCTGATGTTTCGATGAGATGGTGGCTATCGTTTTCTGTGGGAGTCGACCTTGACGATCCGACTACGAACGTGCGAGACGTCGTGCCCTAGCAATCGCTAAACCAACTTCCGAGGGTTATTGACCACGCCGGAGCACGATCAACCTGACCACGAGGGTCTGTTTCCTGCGAGCAAACGAAGAACAAGCAAGAAACTGAGATTGCAATTGGGATATTGCGAATATAAGATGAAAGCTTTATTGATCAAGGTGGGGTTCTGTGACGTCTTGGTCTAGTCGTTGGACACAAACGAAGTACGTGAAGTTGCATCTATGGCGAACTTTTAATCTAAACAAAACCCAAAGTCTAAACGACGCCCTAAGGGTTGTATATATGGAGGAAGAGTGGGGAATTTCGTGGCCCTTGAGGGTGGGGTCCGAAACCAACCCTAACTCTTGTTTCCCCACACATACGGACTCTAAAAATAGCCTATACTTAAGTATTTCGAAATTACATGGGCCTGGCCCATTAATAAGGTGACGCAGCACCTAGAATAGCCTATGGACAAATATTATGAAGTGGCATCTTGTATATTTCGTCCAAGGCTTCATGCACTCCTTATGGCGGCTTCAAAGTCCTGA
>NW_021236154.1:0-1041 GCF_002162155.2 Triticum dicoccoides | reverse complement strand
ATTACTCACCGTTTTGGCGTCCCAGAGCGATTTCCATTATTTACAATCCCCGGGTGCGTTTGCGTCTCTGTCGTCAACACTCACAGTTTTGGGCAATTCTGACGCGATTCGTGGACTATTACTCATCATTTAGGGGTCCCGAAGCGATTCCATAGTGGTTGAACCCTAAGGTCCGTTTACGTATCGGTCATCAACACTCGCATTTTTGGCCGATTCTGGCCCGTTACTTGGACTATTACTCTGTTTTTGGGTCCAAGCATGATTTCCATGATTTACGAACCCCGTGGTGCGTTTACGTGTCGGTCAATGACACTCACAATTTTGGCCAATTTATGGTCCGTTTCGTGTACTATTACTCGCCGTTTTGGCGTCCCAGAGCGATTTCCATGATTTACAATCCCCGGGGTGCGTTTGCGTCTCTGTCGTCAACACTCACAGTTTTGGCCAATTCTGACGCGATTCGTGGGCTATTATTCACCATTTAGGGCTCCCGAAGCGATTTCCATAGTTGTTGAACCCCAAGGTGCGTTTAGGTGTCGGTCATCAACACTCACTGTTTTGGGGCCCCGGTGTGATTTGCACGATTAACGATCCCCGGGGTGCGTTTACATGTCGGTCATCAATACTAGTAGTTTTGGCCAATTCTGGCCCGTTTCGTGGACAATTACTCACTGTTTTGGGGCCCCGGAATGATTTCCATGATTAACGAACCCCCGGGTGCGCTTACGTGTCGGTTATGAACACTCACAGTTTTGGCCAATTCTAACGCGTTTTGTGGACTTTTAGTCACCGTTTTGTGGGCCTGAAGTGATTTCCATAGTTGTTGAACCCCAAGGCGCACTTACGTGTTAGTCATCAACACCCACAGTTTTGGCTGATTCTGGCCTGTTTCATGGACTATTACTCACTGTTTTGGGGCCCCGGAGTGATTTCCACGGTTAACGAACCGCAGGGTGCATTTACGTATCGGTCATCAACACTCGCATTTTTGGCCGATTCTGGCCCGTTACTTGGACTATTACTCTGTTTTTGGGTCCAAGC
>NW_021236153.1:0-1363 GCF_002162155.2 Triticum dicoccoides | reverse complement strand
GACACGTGAATATATGTTTGAACAAACCCCAGTGCGGTCGACAGCCCAAGAAACCCTCACACATGGACACGAATGCAGCAAGATAGGCAATGGAGTTTGGGGTAAAGTGGTGAAGCTGCGCTCCGAAGAAATTCAAGAAGCCACGGAAGAAAATACTCGGCGGCAAGGAAAACCCACGATCAACATGAGTGGCCAAAAGCACACACTCACCCTCTTCTGGCTGAGGCTGCCACTCCTTCCCCGGAAGCCTCGCAGCTCCGTGAGGGATCAAGCCCTCGTTGGCCATGTCGAGGAGGTCCTTCTCTGTGATGGTCGACTGGATCCAGTCTCCTTGGACCCAGCCCTTCGGCAGACGGGATCTGGACGAGGACCCTCCGCGGCTGGTGGATCTCCCCTTCGCCTTCTCCGACGCCGACGCCTTCTTTGCGCGCTCCAGCGCCGCCATCTTCTCCTTGGCCATGGTCGCCGGCGAGATGCGCGAAGGGAAGTGGTGCGGGGGCGAGAGCGAGCACGCTGGGCGGAGAAGAAGGAAGCAGAGAGAGGGAGAGAATGCTGAGGCGCAGCACAGAAATCCTCGCCGGGCACATTTATAAGGTCCCTTCCGAGTGGATGACAGGTGGGCCCCTCGATCTAATCATATCTGGGAACAGTTATGCAGACGGGATACGTGGCGAAAAAGGCGGCGCGGAGATCGAGGCGTCTATGCCCCGTTCCATCCGAACGCCGCGGTCCGCCCCGCTTCGCGCGCGTCCCCAAATTTCGCATCCCGCGGAATCCGCGAACAACAAATCAGTCTGTCAGACGCGGTGTTTCCGGCGATCCGTCGCTCGGAGATCGTCGAAGCCCGAAAGATCACTCGACGCAAAAATAGAATGGATCGAGTCGACTGAAGGCAAAATTGCTCCCTGTCGACGAAGAGATTCTTTGGTCCAGGACAACGCACGACCAGGGCACAAAGGTTAATCGGAAACGACATCAACTCCTTCCTCACTCGAAGCCTCAATCCATTCGGGGGCTAATGATGGGGTTATGTACCTAGGGTAGGGTCATGGACCTGATCTAAGTACCTTACCCAAGGACACCCTTAGAAGAAGTCGCCTTCCAGTCGACCAACGAGGGACACACTCGACTGACTTGAAGGACTCGACCACGAAGACTCACTCGACCACCAGAAGGTCAAGAGGCACACTGCACTGCAACGGCCAGTAATCAAGTAGACTTTATGATAGTAAAGGCACTTTATGTGGGGCGTTACCAGTAACGCCCCAGACTTAACTCACCTTAAACCCTCTCCTACGTGGGCTGGCTGGGGTCCTGGCGCACTCTATATAAGCCACCCCCCTCCACAGGCAGAAGGGTTCGG
>NW_021236152.1:0-2172 GCF_002162155.2 Triticum dicoccoides | reverse complement strand
GGCTGAAACTGAGGTTTTACCGTCGTTGTCTCCATGGCTTGTGCAGACTTGGGTTTCATCGGCAACTTTTCTCGCTGACCACCTTTGTCTGTAGGCTTGTTGAACGTCGTTTTTGTTCGACGGGCGACAAGTTGCATATAATTTTCTATATCAGTGGATTTTGAAGCCAACTCTTCAAACGTGAGGGGCCTCACCCCTTGTAACTGGACAGCCACTTCTGAGCGGAGATTGTTCATGCACATCCGCACTGCTTCTGGCTCAGTGATGGGCTGTGGGCAGTGAAGACTTAGGTTTCTCCATCTATTTATGAAGGCAGCCGCCTTCTCGTTGAACCCTTGTTCAGTTTGGGTCAACTCAGTTATGCCCACCGTCCTCTGCGTGCTATAGAAACGCTCAAGGAATGAGTTTTGCATTCGTTCCCATGTTTTTACGGAGCTTGGAGGTAGCTTGCTGTACCAGGTAAAGGCAGGCCCAGACAATGTCTGTACAAACTGCCTAAGGAGAAGTGCTCCATTGTTGGCTGTATCTTGGCAAGCAGCAAGGAAGTGTGCTATATGCTCATGGGGAGATCCACTCCCATTGAACTTACTAAACTGCGGCTGTCTGTAGTTTGTTGGGAAAGGAACTAGGTCCACATCGGGTGGGTATGGCTTAACATACCCTGGCCGCATAGAGTACTGAGTTTGCATCAACTGGGACTTTACCCCCTCAGCGATCATCCTTTGGATCGCCTCAAGGTTAAGCCCTGCTCCTCCATGTTGGCTGCTAGTACTTGCACCACCATCCCCTTCATTTCCTTTGTTCTGGTTATTGCCCATATGAATACGAAGGGCTGCTAGCTCGTCTTCCTTTTGTTGGAGTGCTGCCGTAAGGTTGGCTAATTGCTCCTCAACCGAACGAGTTTCATTTGTAGCTAGGACTTGCTCTGTATGCCCTGCACCATGGTGAAGTTCTATCTCATTTTCAGAAGGACAAGGAGTGCTATCTGATAGGGGATTGTAAGACCCTCCATTGCTTGACCCGAGTTCTTCATAATCTGAACCCTTCTGGCTGCGCGTCATGCGGCGAGGACCTTCTACAACAGTCTTGCGTGCCTTCTTCCTCTTAAAGTGCGTTGAAGCTGAGGAGGTTTCGCTACTGTTGTCTGTCACCGCTTTGACACCAATTAGCATTGCGTTGAAAACTTCAAATGAGTTACCTGAGACTTTCTTGCGAGTTGGCCATGGGGCGAGAGTTCTGGTAGTCTTCCTTTCTGTACTTGCCATTTCTTTTGCCCCATTTCCTCCACTGACTTGGCTTGTTAATGGAGAATCTCTTCCTTGTATTCTTCTATACCCCGAATCAGCTCGTACTTCCATCTCTCTTTGTTTCAAGGCAGCCCGCTTTTTGCATGCATGAGCAGCCTGCTTCACATACTCTTGTCGTCGTGGATCTGCTTTCACAAATTCTTCATATTCTGGCCACTTCGAAAGAGTTTCTACACGCCGCATGATGGCGCCACCAACATTATCAGCAGAGATAGAGCATCCTGGAAGTATTTCCTTCAAAGCTTGGCAAACATTCTGTGTCATGACGGCATGGAAGCTAGCGTGGCTTCCCCCGCGGATCCTTGCATTGATCTTCCTTTCTCTATTTCTGATGGGATATGCCACTTGCTTCCGTTGTTGATTGGTCATGTTTGCATCAATTGCCACTGGGAAATCAAGCCATGCACGGTGAGCCCTCTGCCGTCGACGACGACGACGTGCTGGATCAACTGAGCCTTCAAATGATGGTCTTGGTGCTGGCACCGATGAGGACAAAGGATCTGATATTGTAGCAGTTGGATCCACATGACCATCTTGGAAGTCATTTGAAGTGACAAACACCCCCTGCCATTGGAGCGAGCGTCTATTGCTTGGCTCACCCACTAGGCATGGTCCAATGGGATTATAGCCCATGGTGGGGATAAATTCAGGTGCATCAACACGAAGTTGGTTTCTTGGACGAGCCGATCCTTCATGTGAGGAAGACTCAGTGTCCTCAGGCATTACACCTTTTCCTTTGTCCGCGGAGCAAGCCCTTTGAGCTACCCTTACGTTGCTTGGGATAAGCTTATGTGAGCTTTCTCCTGACCCTTCGCACGCGCCCACCCTAAGTTTTGAAGGTGTAAGGGGCACAGCAACTTTGGTC
>NW_021236151.1:0-398 GCF_002162155.2 Triticum dicoccoides | reverse complement strand
CCTCCTGCCGCCGATTACCCTGCAGCCTTCGGGCGCGGAATGGGGGCCATCCTGCACACAGGCATGGCACAAAGCCATGTGGCGCACTGCCTCTCTCTGAGGGGCGCCAGAAGGAGTGAAAGAATGCCATGCTGCATGAATTCACTCCCACGAAGCTAGGTACAAGTGTGCATACAGGAGTCGAAGTGGAGAACAGACTCCATGACTTGTTCATGCCCCCAATGGAAAGGGTTCATGTACGATATGAGAATGATAGAGCCGGTTCCCGCATCAGAGGAATATATGACACGACTGGAACATGACGACCAGGTTAAGGCTATGTTCGGTAGAACTGAACACACGAAACTAATCCATGTTGGCAATATACTGATTGTTAGTTAATTTTGTTAGAATGGATA
>NW_021236150.1:0-1093 GCF_002162155.2 Triticum dicoccoides | reverse complement strand
AGAGGCCGCCTACGCAAGATTTTACGGTATGCTACCCCCCGGAGGCCGCCGGCCACAGTCGTAGACGTGCGAAGAGCAATCCGCGTAGAGGGAAGTGTTCAGATACTTCTCCATCACAAAAAATTATGAAAAATTACCATCAGTCCTATAGCACATGTGCCCACGTTGTGTAAAAAACTCATGATTTTATCGCGCTCCAAGTATTTAATAATATTCACGCTGCATCGTTACCGCAGAACGTCTACCACCGTTTCATTGCCGTCCGTGAGGGGGGCCACAACCCGGAGACGCGTGCCACCTCTTCGGACATGCCACAACACCACCCCGCATGTATGAGGGCCCGGTACGACGCTCCGGTGGCATTGCTACCCACCCAGGGCCCCTGTCCCGCCTAACCCTGTAGCGTTTGACCATGGGATCTAGCCCTTTGACTTTGCACGGACGGGCTTTGACCAGTGGACCTCTCCACCCGGTTGTGTTAGGTCGGCCCATAGGAACACTTTGGAGCAACATCCGGGCCAAACCCACAGCTACATCCACTCCGTGTAGACCCGACGCGTCCGTTTCCCCCCTCAAGGTGCCGGCGCCGGTGCCGTCCGTGAGGGGGGGCACGCACCGGAGACGCGTGCTGGGCGTTTGCAACCGCCTCAACACTTCCAGACTTGTGAGAGGCCGCCTACGCAAGATTTTACGGTATGCTACCCCCCGGAGGCCGCCGGCCACAGTCGTAGACGTGCGAAGAGCAATCCGCGTAGAGGGAAGTGTTCAGATACTTCTCCATCACAAAAAATTATGAAAAATTATCATCAGTCCTATAGCACATGTGCCCATGTTGTGTAAAAAACTCATGATTTTATTGCGCTCCAAGTATTTAATAATATTCACGCTGCATCGTTACCGCAGAACGTCTACCACCGTTTCATTGCCGTCCGTGAGGGGGGCCACAACCCGGAGACGCGTGCGGCCTCTTCAGACATGCCACAACACCACCCCGCATGTATGAGGGCCCGGTACGACGCTCCGGTGGCATTGCTACCCCCCCAGGGCCCCCGTTCCGCCTAACCCTGTAGCGTTTGACCACGGGATCTAGCCC